>NW_027180100.1:0-25292 GCF_036669925.1 Montipora capricornis | reverse complement strand
CAAACACTGCAAAATAGCAGTTTTCATAAAACGTGTTATTTAGAGGCTAAAACGAACGTTTTGCACAATTTTGCACTGGCACTGTAATTTTAACTTTTTTAAAAATTGGTCACCATAAACGTTTTTGCTGTTTTTACTAGAAAACTGCTGCAAACACTGCAAAATAGCAGTTTTCATAAAACGTGTTATTTAGAGGCTAAAACGAACGTTTTGCACAATTTTGCACTGGCACTGTAATTTTAACTTTTTAAAAATTGGTCACCATAAACGTTTTTGCTGTTTTTACTAGAAAACTGCTGCAAACACTGCAAAATAGCAGTTTTCATAAAACGTGTTATTTAGAGGCTAAAACGAACGTTTTGCACAATTTTGCACTGGCACTGTAATTTTAACTTTTTTAAAAATTGGTCACCATAAACGTTTTTGCTGTTTTTACTAGAAAACTGCTGCAAACACTGCAAAATAGCAGTTTTCATAAAACGTGTTATTTAGAGGCTAAAACGAACGTTTTGCACAATTTTGCACTGGCACTGTAATTTTAACTTTTTTAAAAATTGGTCATGATAAACGTTTTTGCTGTTTTTACTGGAAAACTGCTGCAAACACTGCAAAATAGCAGTTTTCATAAAACGTGTTATTTAGAGGCTAAAACGAACGTTTTGCACAATTTTGCACTGGCACTGTAATTTTAACTTTTTTAAAAATTGGTCACTATAAACGTTTTTGCTGTTTTTACTAGAAAACTGCTGCAAACACTGCAAAATAGCAGTTTTCATAAAACGTGTTTTTTAGAGGCTAAAACGAACGTTTTGCACAATTTTGCACTGGCACTGTAATTTTAACTTTTTTAAAAATTGGTCATGATAAACGTTTTTGCTGTTTTTACTAGAAAACTGCTGCAAACACTGCAAAATAGCAGTTTTCATAAAACGTGTTATTTAGAGGCTAAAACGAACGTTTTGCACAATTTTGCACTGGCACTGTAATTTTAACTTTTTTAAAAAAACGTTTTTGCTGTTTTTACTAGAAAACTGCTGCAAACACTGCAAAATAGCAGTTTTCATAAAACGTGTTATTTAGAGGCTAAAACGAACGTTTTGCACAATTTTGCACTGGCACTGTAATTTTAACTTTTTTAAAAATTGGTCACCATAAACGTTTTTGCTGTTTTTACTAGAAAACTGCTGCAAACACTGCAAAATAGCAGTTTTCATAAAACGTGTTATTTAGAGGCTAAAACGAACGTTTTGCACAATTTTGCACTGGCACTGTAATTTTAACTTTTTTAAAATTGGTCATGATAAACGTTTTTGCTGTTTTTACTAGAAAACTGCTGCAAACACTGCAAAATAGCAGTTTTCATAAAACGTGTTATTTAGAGGCTAAAACGAACGTTTTGCACAATTTTGCACTGGCACTGTAATTTTAACTTTTTTAAAAATTGGTCACCATAAACGTTTTTGCTGTTTTTACTAGAAAACTGCTGCAAACACTGCAAAATAGCAGTTTTCATAAAACGTGTTTTTTAGAGGCTAAAACGAACGTTTTGCACAATTTTGCACTGGCACTGTAATTTTAACTTTTTTAAAAATTGGTCATGATAAACGTTTTTGCTGTTTTTACTGGAAAACTGCTGCAAACACTGCAAAATAGCAGTTTTCATAAAACGTGTTATTTAGAGGCTAAAACGAACGTTTTGCACAATTTTGCACTGGCACTGTAATTTTAACTTTTTTAAAAATTGGTCACTATAAACGTTTTTGCTGTTTTTACTAGAAAACTGCTGCAAACACTGCAAAATAGCAGTTTTCATAAAACGTGTTATTTAGAGGCTAAAACGAACGTTTTGCACAATTTTGCACTGGCACTGTAATTTTAACTTTTTTAAAAACGTTTTTGCTGTTTTTACTAGAAAACTGCTGCAAACACTGCAAAATAGCAGTTTTCATAAAACGTGTTATTTAGAGGCTAAAACGAACGTTTTGCACAATTTTGCACTGGCACTGTAATTTTAACTTTTTTAAAAATTGGTCATGATAAACGTTTTTGCTGTTTTTACTGGAAAACTGCTGCAAACACTGCAAAATAGCAGTTTTCATAAAACGTGTTATTTAGAGGCTAAAACGAACGTTTTGCACAATTTTGCACTGGCACTGTAATTTTAACTTTTTAAAAATTGGTCATGATAAACGTTTTTGCTGTTTTTACTGGAAAACTGCTGCAAACACTGCAAAATAGCAGTTTTCATAAAACGTGTTATTTAGAGGCTAAAACGAACGTTTTGCACAATTTTGCACTGGCACTGTAATTTTAACTTTTTAAAAATTGGTCACCATAAACGTTTTTGCTGTTTTTACTAGAAAACTGCTGCAAACACTGCAAAATAGCAGTTTTCATAAAACGTGTTATTTAGAGGCTAAAACGAACGTTTTGCACAATTTTGCACTGGCACTGTAATTTTAACTTTTTTAAAAATTGGTCATGATAAACGTTTTTGCTGTTTTTACTAGAAAACTGCTGCAAACACTGCAAAATAGCAGTTTTCATAAAACGTGTTATTTAGAGGCTAAAACGAACGTTTTGCACAATTTTGCACTGGCACTGTAATTTTAACTTTTTAAAAATTGGTCATGATAAACGTTTTTGCTGTTTTTACTGGAAAACTGCTGCAAACACTGCAAAATAGCAGTTTTCATAAAACGTGTTATTTAGAGGCTAAAACGAACGTTTTGCACAATTTTGCACTGGCACTGTAATTTTAACTTTTTTAAAAATTGGTCATGATAAACGTTTTTGCTGTTTTTACTAGAAAACTGCTGCAAACACTGCAAAATAGCAGTTTTCATAAAACGTGTTATTTAGAGGCTAAAACGAACGTTTTGCACAATTTTGCACTGGCACTGTAATTTTAACTTTTTTAAAAATTGGTCACCATAAACGTTTTTGCTGTTTTTACTAGAAAACTGCTGCAAACACTGCAAAATAGCAGTTTTCATAAAACGTGTTATTTAGAGGCTAAAACGAACGTTTTGCACAATTTTGCACTGGCACTGTAATTTTAACTTTTTTAAAAATTGGTCATGATAAACGTTTTTGCTGTTTTTACTAGAAAACTGCTGCAAACACTGCAAAATAGCAGTTTTCATAAAACGTGTTATTTAGAGGCTAAAACGAACGTTTTGCACAATTTTGCACTGGCACTGTAATTTTAACTTTTTTAAAAATTGGTCATGATAAACGTTTTTGCTGTTTTTACTGGAAAACTGCTGCAAACACTGCAAAATAGCAGTTTTCATAAAACGTGTTATTTAGAGGCTAAAACGAACGTTTTGCACAATTTTGCACTGGCACTGTAATTTAAACTTTTTTAAAAATTGGTCATGATAAACGTTTTTGCTGTTTTTACTGGAAAACTGCTGCAAACACTGCAAAATAGCAGTTTTCATAAAACGTGTTATTTAGAGGCTAAAACGAACGTTTTGCACAATTTTGCACTGGCACTGTAATTTTAACTTTTTTAAAAATTGGTCATGATAAACGTTTTTGCTGTTTTTACTGGAAAACTGCTGCAAACACTGCAAAATAGCAGTTTTCATAAAACGTGTTTAGAGGCTAAAACGAACGTTTTGCACAATTTTGCACTGGCACTGTAATTTTAACTTTTTTAAAAATTGGTCATGATAAACGTTTTTGCTGTTTTTACTGGAAAACTGCTGCAAACACTGCAAAATAGCAGTTTTCATAAAACGTGTTATTTAGAGGCTAAAACGAACGTTTTGCACAATTTTGCACTGGCACTGTAATTTTAACTTTTTTAAAAATTGGTCACTATAAACGTTTTTGCTGTTTTTACTAAAAAACTGCTGCAAACACTGCAAAATAGCAGTTTTCATAAAACGTGTTTTTTAGAGGCTAAAACGAACGTTTTGCACAATTTTGCACTGGCACTGTAATTTTAACTTTTTTAAAAATTGGTCATGATAAACGTTTTTGCTGTTTTTACTAGAAAACTGCTGCAAACACTGCAAAATAGCAGTTTTCATAAAACGTGTTATTTAGAGGCTAAAACGAACGTTTTGCACAATTTTGCACTGGCACTGTAATTTTAACTTTTTTAAGAATTGGTCACCATTAACGTTTTTGCTGTTTTTACTAGAAAACTGCTGCAAACACTGCAAAATAGCAGTTTTCATAAAACGTGTTATTTAGAGGCTAAAACGAACGTTTTGCACAATTTTGCACTGGCACTGTAATTTTAACTTTTTTAAAAATTGGTCATGATAAACGTTTTTGCTGTTTTTACTAGAAAACTGCTGCAAACACTGCAAAATAGCAGTTTTCATAAAACGTGTTATTTAGAGGCTAAAACGAACGTTTTGCACAATTTTGCACTGGCACTGTAATTTTAACTTTTTAAAAATTGGTCATGATAAACGTTTTTGCTGTTTTTACTAGAAAACTGCTGCAAACACTGCAAAATAGCAGTTTTCATAAAACGTGTTATTTAGAGGCTAAAACGAACGTTTTGCACAATTTTGCACTGGCACTGTAATTTTAACTTTTTTAAAATTGGTCATGATAAACGTTTTTGCTGTTTTTACTGGAAAACTGCTGCAAACACTGCAAAATAGCAGTTTTCATAAAACGTGTTATTTAGAGGCTAAAACGAACGTTTTGCACAATTTTGCACTGGCACTGTAATTTTAACTTTTTTAAAAATTGGTCATGATAAACGTTTTTGCTGTTTTTATGGAAAACTGCTGCAAACACTGCAAAATAGCAGTTTTCATAAAACGTGTTATTTAGAGGCTAAAACGAACGTTTTGCACAATTTTGCACTGGCACTGTAATTTTAACTTTTTTAAAAATTGGTCATGATAAACGTTTTTGCTGTTTTTACTAGAAAACTGCTGCAAACACTGCAAAATAGCAGTTTTCATAAAACGTGTTATTTAGAGGCTAAAACGAACGTTTTGCACAATTTTGCACTGGCACTGTAATTTTAACTTTTTTAAAAATTGGTCATGATAAACGTTTTTGCTGTTTTTACTAGAAAACTGCTGCAAACACTGCAAAATAGCAGTTTTCATAAAACGTGTTATTTAGAGGCTAAAACGAACGTTTTGCACAATTTTGCACTGGCACTGTAATTTTAACTTTTTAAAAATTGGTCACTATAAACGTTTTTGCTGTTTTTACTGGAAAACTGCTGCAAACACTGCAAAATAGCAGTTTTCATAAAACGTGTTATTTAGAGGCTAAAACGAACGTTTTGCACAATTTTGCACTGGCACTGTAATTTTAACTTTTTTAAGAATTGGTCACCATAAACGTTTTTGCTGTTTTTACTAGAAAACTGCTGCAAACACTGCAAAATAGCAGTTTTCATAAAACGTGTTATTTAGAGGCTAAAACGAACGTTTTGCACAATTTTGCACTGGCACTGTAATTTTAACTTTTTTAAAATTGGTCATGATAAACGTTTTTGCTGTTTTTACTAGAAAACTGCTGCAAACACTGCAAAATAGCAGTTTTCATAAAACGTGTTATTTAGAGGCTAAAACGAACGTTTTGCACAATTTTGCACTGGCACTGTAATTTTAACTTTTTTAAAAATTGGTCATGATAAACGTTTTTGCTGTTTTTACTGGAAAACTGCTGCAAACACTGCAAAATAGCAGTTTTCATAAAACGTGTTATTTAGAGGCTAAAACGAACGTTTTGCACAATTTTGCACTGGCACTGTAATTTTAACTTTTTAAAAATTGGTCATGATAAACGTTTTTGCTGTTTTTACTAGAAAACTGCTGCAAACACTGCAAAATAGCAGTTTTCATAAAACGTGTTATTTAGAGGCTAAAACGAACGTTTTGCACAATTTTGCACTGGCACTGTAATTTTAACTTTTTAAAAATTGGTCATGATAAACGTTTTTGCTGTTTTTACTAGAAAACTGCTGCAAACACTGCAAAATAGCAGTTTTCATAAAACGTGTTATTTAGAGGCTAAAACGAACGTTTTGCACAATTTTGCACTGGCACTGTAATTTTAACTTTTTTAAAAATTGGTCACCATAAACGTTTTTGCTGTTTTTACTAGAAAACTGCTGCAAACACTGCAAAATAGCAGTTTTCATAAAACGTGTTATTTAGAGGCTAAAACGAACGTTTTGCACAATTTTGCACTGGCACTGTAATTTTAACTTTTTTAAAAATTGGTCATGATAAACGTTTTTGCTGTTTTTACTAGAAAACTGCTGCAAACACTGCAAAATAGCAGTTTTCATAAAACGTGTTATTTAGAGGCTAAAACGAACGTTTTGCACAATTTTGCACTGGCACTGTAATTTTAACTTTTTTAAAAATTGGTCATGATAAACGTTTTTGCTGTTTTTACTAGAAAACTGCTGCAAACACTGCAAAATAGCAGTTTTCATAAAACGTGTTATTTAGAGGCTAAAACGAACGTTTTGCACAATTTTGCACTGGCACTGTAATTTTAACTTTTTTAAAATTGGTCATGATAAACGTTTTTGCTGTTTTTACTGGAAAACTGCTGCAAACACTGCAAAATAGCAGTTTTCATAAAACGTGTTATTTAGAGGCTAAAACGAACGTTTTGCACAATTTTGCACTGGCACTGTAATTTTAACTTTTTTAAAAATTGGTCATGATAAACGTTTTTGCTGTTTTTACTGGAAAACTGCTGCAAACACTGCAAAATAGCAGTTTTCATAAAACGTGTTATTTAGAGGCTAAAACGAACGTTTTGCACAATTTTGCACTGGCACTGTAATTTTAACTTTTTTAAAAATTGGTCATGATAAACGTTTTTGCTGTTTTTACTGGAAAACTGCTGCAAACACTGCAAAATAGCAGTTTTCATAAAACGTGTTATTTAGAGGCTAAAACGAACGTTTTGCACAATTTTGCACTGGCACTGTAATTTTAACTTTTTTAAAAATTGGTCACTATAAACGTTTTTGCTGTTTTTACTAGAAAACTGCTGCAAACACTGCAAAATAGCAGTTTTCA
Source organism: Montipora capricornis (assembly GCF_036669925.1). Taxonomy (NCBI): domain Eukaryota; kingdom Metazoa; phylum Cnidaria; class Anthozoa; order Scleractinia; family Acroporidae; genus Montipora; species Montipora capricornis. The sequence goes on along the minus strand of NW_027180100.1, from coordinate 18,258 downwards.
TAAAACGTGTTATTTAGAGGCTAAAACGAACGTTTTGCACAATTTTGCACTGGCACTGTAATTTTAACTTTTTTAAAAATTGGTCATGATAAACGTTTTTGCTGTTTTTACTAGAAAACTGCTGCAAACACTGCAAAATAGCAGTTTTCATAAAACGTGTTATTTAGAGGCTAAAACGAACGTTTTGCACAATTTTGCACTGGCACTGTAATTTTAACTTTTTTAAAAATTGGTCACTATAAACGTTTTTGCTGTTTTTACTAGAAAACTGCTGCAAACACTGCAAAATAGCAGTTTTCATAAAACGTGTTATTTAGAGGCTAAAACGAACGTTTTGCACAATTTTGCACTGGCACTGTAATTTTAACTTTTTTAAAAATTGGTCATGATAAACGTTTTTGCTGTTTTTACTGGAAAACTGCTGCAAACACTGCAAAATAGCAGTTTTCATAAAACGTGTTATTTAGAGGCTAAAACGAACGTTTTGCACAATTTTGCACTGGCACTGTAATTTTAACTTTTTTAAAAATTGGCCTCATTAACGTTTTTGTTGTTTTTACTGGAAAACTGTTGCAAACACTGCAAAATAGCAGTTTTCATAAAACGTGTTATTTAGAGGCTAAAACGAACGTTTTGCACAATTTTGCACTGGCACTGTAATTTTAACTTTTTTAAAAATTGGTCATGATAAACGTTTTTGCTGTTTTTACTAGAAAACTGCTGCAAACACTGCAAAATAGCAGTTTTCATAAAACGTGTTATTTAGAGGCTAAAACGAACGTTTTGCACAATTTTGCACTGGCACTGTAATTTTAACTTTTTTAAAAATTGGTCATGATAAACGTTTTTGCTGTTTTTACTGGAAAACTGCTGCAAACACTGCAAAATAGCAGTTTTCATAAAACGTGTTATTTAGAGGCTAAAACGAACGTTTTGCACAATTTTGCACTGGCACTGTAATTTTAACTTTTTTAAAATTGGTCATGATAAACGTTTTTGCTGTTTTTACTAGAAAACTGCTGCAAACACTGCAAAATAGCAGTTTTCATAAAACGTGTTATTTAGAGGCTAAAACGAACGTTTTGCACAATTTTGCACTGGCACTGTAATTTTAACTTTTTTAAAAATTGGTCATGATAAACGTTTTTGCTGTTTTTACTGGAAAACTGCTGCAAACACTGCAAAATAGCAGTTTTCATAAAACGTGTTATTTAGAGGCTAAAACGAACGTTTTGCACAATTTTGCACTGGCACTGTAATTTTAACTTTTTTAAAAATTGGTCACTATAAACGTTTTTGCTGTTTTTACTAGAAAACTGCTGCAAACACTGCAAAATAGCAGTTTTCATAAAACGTGTTATTTAGAGGCTAAAACGAACGTTTTGCACAATTTTGCACTGGCACTGTAATTTTAACTTTTTTAAAAATTGGTCATGATAAACGTTTTTGCTGTTTTTACTAGAAAACTGCTGCAAACACTGCAAAATAGCAGTTTTCATAAAACGTGTTATTTAGAGGCTAAAACGAACGTTTTGCACAATTTTGCACTGGCACTGTAATTTTAACTTTTTAAAAATTGGTCATGATAAACGTTTTTGCTGTTTTTACTGGAAAACTGCTGCAAACACTGCAAAATAGCAGTTTTCATAAAACGTGTTATTTAGAGGCTAAAACGAACGTTTTGCACAATTTTGCACTGGCACTGTAATTTTAACTTTTTTAAAAATTGGTCATGATAAACGTTTTTGCTGTTTTTACTGGAAAACTGCTGCAAACACTGCAAAATAGCAGTTTTCATAAAACGTGTTATTTAGAGGCTAAAACGAACGTTTTGCACAATTTTGCACTGGCACTGTAATTTTAACTTTTTTAAAATTGGTCATGATAAACGTTTTTGCTGTTTTTACTGGAAAACTGCTGCAAACACTGCAAAATAGCAGTTTTCATAAAACGTGTTATTTAGAGGCTAAAACGAACGTTTTGCACAATTTTGCACTGGCACTGTAATTTTAACTTTTTTAAAAATTGGTCATGATAAACGTTTTTGCTGTTTTTACTGGAAAACTGCTGCAAACACTGCAAAATAGCAGTTTTCATAAAACGTGTTATTTAGAGGCTAAAACGAACGTTTTGCACAATTTTGCACTGGCACTGTAATTTTAACTTTTTTAAAAATTGGTCATGATAAACGTTTTTGCTGTTTTTACTGGAAAACTGCTGCAAACACTGCAAAATAGCAGTTTTCATAAAACGTGTTATTTAGAGGCTAAAACGAACGTTTTGCACAATTTTGCACTGGCACTGTAATTTTAACTTTTTAAAAATTGGTCATGATAAACGTTTTTGCTGTTTTTACTGGAAAACTGCTGCAAACACTGCAAAATAGCAGTTTTCATAAAACGTGTTATTTAGAGGCTAAAACGAACGTTTTGCACAATTTTGCACTGGCACTGTAATTTTAACTTTTTTAAAAATTGGTCATGATAAACGTTTTTGCTGTTTTTACTGGAAAACTGCTGCAAACACTGCAAAATAGCAGTTTTCATAAAACGTGTTATTTAGAGGCTAAAACGAACGTTTTGCACAATTTTGCACTGGCACTGTAATTTTAACTTTTTTAAAAATTGGTCATGATAAACGTTTTTGCTGTTTTTACTGGAAAACTGCTGCAAACACTGCAAAATAGCAGTTTTCATAAAACGTGTTATTTAGAGGCTAAAACGAACGTTTTGCACAATTTTGCACTGGCACTGTAATTTTAACTTTTTTAAAAATTGGTCATGATAAACGTTTTTGCTGTTTTTACTGGAAAACTGCTGCAAACACTGCAAAATAGCAGTTTTCATAAAACGTGTTATTTAGAGGCTAAAACGAACGTTTTGCACAATTTTGCACTGGCACTGTAATTTTAACTTTTTTAAAAATTGGTCATGATAAACGTTTTTGCTGTTTTTACTGGAAAACTGCTGCAAACACTGCAAAATAGCAGTTTTCATAAAACGTGTTATTTAGAGGCTAAAACGAACGTTTTGCACAATTTTGCACTGGCACTGTAATTTTAACTTTTTTAAAAATTGGTCATGATAAACGTTTTTGCTGTTTTTACTGGAAAACTGCTGCAAACACTGCAAAATAGCAGTTTTCATAAAACGTGTTATTTAGAGGCTAAAACGAACGTTTTGCACAATTTTGCACTGGCACTGTAATTTTAACTTTTTTAAAAATTGGTCATGATAAACGTTTTTGCTGTTTTTACTGGAAAACTGCTGCAAACACTGCAAAATAGCAGTTTTCATAAAACGTGTTATTTAGAGGCTAAAACGAACGTTTTGCACAATTTTGCACTGGCACTGTAATTTTAACTTTTTTAAAAATTGGTCATGATAAACGTTTTTGCTGTTTTTACTGGAAAACTGCTGCAAACACTGCAAAATAGCAGTTTTCATAAAACGTGTTATTTAGAGGCTAAAACGAACGTTTTGCACAATTTTGCACTGGCACTGTAATTTTAACTTTTTTAAAAATTGGTCATGATAAACGTTTTTGCTGTTTTTACTGGAAAACTGCTGCAAACACTGCAAAATAGCAGTTTTCATAAAACGTGTTATTTAGAGGCTAAAACGAACGTTTTGCACAATTTTGCACTGGCACTGTAATTTTAACTTTTTTAAAAATTGGTCATGATAAACGTTTTTGCTGTTTTTACTGGAAAACTGCTGCAAACACTGCAAAATAGCAGTTTTCATAAAACGTGTTATTTAGAGGCTAAAACGAACGTTTTGCACAATTTTGCACTGGCACTGTAATTTTAACTTTTTTAAAAATTGGTCATGATAAACGTTTTTGCTGTTTTTACTGGAAAACTGCTGCAAACACTGCAAAATAGCAGTTTTCATAAAACGTGTTATTTAGAGGCTAAAACGAACGTTTTGCACAATTTTGCACTGGCACTGTAATTTTAACTTTTTTAAAAATTGGTCATGATAAACGTTTTTGCTGTTTTTACTGGAAAACTGCTGCAAACACTGCAAAATAGCAGTTTTCATAAAACGTGTTATTTAGAGGCTAAAACGAACGTTTTGCACAATTTTGCACTGGCACTGTAATTTTAACTTTTTTAAAAATTGGTCATGATAAACGTTTTTGCTGTTTTTACTGGAAAACTGCTGCAAACACTGCAAAATAGCAGTTTTCATAAAACGTGTTATTTAGAGGCTAAAACGAACGTTTTGCACAATTTTGCACTGGCACTGTAATTTTAACTTTTTTAAAAATTGGTCATGATAAACGTTTTTGCTGTTTTTACTGGAAAACTGCTGCAAACACTGCAAAATAGCAGTTTTCATAAAACGTGTTATTTAGAGGCTAAAACGAACGTTTTGCACAATTTTGCACTGGCACTGTAATTTTAACTTTTTTAAAAATTGGTCATGATAAACGTTTTTGCTGTTTTTACTGGAAAACTGCTGCAAACACTGCAAAATAGCAGTTTTCATAAAACGTGTTATTTAGAGGCTAAAACGAACGTTTTGCACAATTTTGCACTGGCACTGTAATTTTAACTTTTTTAAAAATTGGTCATGATAAACGTTTTTGCTGTTTTTACTGGAAAACTGCTGCAAACACTGCAAAATAGCAGTTTTCATAAAACGTGTTATTTAGAGGCTAAAACGAACGTTTTGCACAATTTTGCACTGGCACTGTAATTTTAACTTTTTTAAAAATTGGTCATGATAAACGTTTTTGCTGTTTTTACTGGAAAACTGCTGCAAACACTGCAAAATAGCAGTTTTCATAAAACGTGTTATTTAGAGGCTAAAACGAACGTTTTGCACAATTTTGCACTGGCACTGTAATTTTAACTTTTTTAAAAATTGGTCATGATAAACGTTTTTGCTGTTTTTACTGGAAAACTGCTGCAAACACTGCAAAATAGCAGTTTTCATAAAACGTGTTATTTAGAGGCTAAAACGAACGTTTTGCACAATTTTGCACTGGCACTGTAATTTTAACTTTTTTAAAAATTGGTCATGATAAACGTTTTTGCTGTTTTTACTGGAAAACTGCTGCAAACACTGCAAAATAGCAGTTTTCATAAAACGTGTTATTTAGAGGCTAAAACGAACGTTTTGCACAATTTTGCACTGGCACTGTAATTTTAACTTTTTAAAAATTGGTCATGATAAACGTTTTTGCTGTTTTTACTAGAAAACTGCTGCAAACACTGCAAAATAGCAGTTTTCATAAAACGTGTTATTTAGAGGCTAAAACGAACGTTTTGCACAATTTTGCACTGGCACTGTAATTTTAACTTTTTTAAAAATTGGTCATGATAAACGTTTTTGCTGTTTTTACTGGAAAACTGCTGCAAACACTGCAAAATAGCAGTTTTCATAAAACGTGTTATTTAGAGGCTAAAACGAACGTTTTGCACAATTTTGCACTGGCACTGTAATTTTAACTTTTTTAAAAATTGGTCATGATAAACGTTTTTGCTGTTTTTACTAGAAAACTGCTGCAAACACTGCAAAATAGCAGTTTTCATAAAACGTGTTATTTAGAGGCTAAAACGAACGTTTTGCACAATTTTGCACTGGCACTGTAATTTTAACTTTTTTAAAAATTGGTCATGATAAACGTTTTTGCTGTTTTTACTGGAAAACTGCTGCAAACACTGCAAAATAGCAGTTTTCATAAAACGTGTTATTTAGAGGCTAAAACGAACGTTTTGCACAATTTTGCACTGGCACTGTAATTTTAACTTTTTTAAAAATTGGTCATGATAAACGTTTTTGCTGTTTTTACTGGAAAACTGCTGCAAACACTGCAAAATAGCAGTTTTCATAAAACGTGTTATTTAGAGGCTAAAACGAACGTTTTGCACAATTTTGCACTGGCACTGTAATTTTAACTTTTTTAAAAATTGGTCATGATAAACGTTTTTGCTGTTTTTACTGGAAAACTGCTGCAAACACTGCAAAATAGCAGTTTTCATAAAACGTGTTATTTAGAGGCTAAAACGAACGTTTTGCACAATTTTGCACTGGCACTGTAATTTTAACTTTTTTAAAAATTGGTCATGATAAACGTTTTTGCTGTTTTTACTGGAAAACTGCTGCAAACACTGCAAAATAGCAGTTTTCATAAAACGTGTTATTTAGAGGCTAAAACGAACGTTTTGCACAATTTTGCACTGGCACTGTAATTTTAACTTTTTTAAAAATTGGTCATGATAAACGTTTTTGCTGTTTTTACTGGAAAACTGCTGCAAACACTGCAAAATAGCAGTTTTCATAAAACGTGTTATTTAGAGGCTAAAACGAACGTTTTGCACAATTTTGCACTGGCACTGTAATTTTAACTTTTTTAAAAATTGGTCATGATAAACGTTTTTGCTGTTTTTACTGGAAAACTGCTGCAAACACTGCAAAATAGCAGTTTTCATAAAACGTGTTATTTAGAGGCTAAAACGAACGTTTTGCACAATTTTGCACTGGCACTGTAATTTTAACTTTTTTAAAAATTGGTCATGATAAACGTTTTTGCTGTTTTTACTGGAAAACTGCTGCAAACACTGCAAAATAGCAGTTTTCATAAAACGTGTTATTTAGAGGCTAAAACGAACGTTTTGCACAATTTTGCACTGGCACTGTAATTTTAACTTTTTTAAAAATTGGTCATGATAAACGTTTTTGCTGTTTTTACTGGAAAACTGCTGCAAACACTGCAAAATAGCAGTTTTCATAAAACGTGTTATTTAGAGGCTAAAACGAACGTTTTGCACAATTTTGCACTGGCACTGTAATTTTAACTTTTTTAAAAATTGGTCATGATAAACGTTTTTGCTGTTTTTACTGGAAAACTGCTGCAAACACTGCAAAATAGCAGTTTTCATAAAACGTGTTATTTAGAGGCTAAAACGAACGTTTTGCACAATTTTGCACTGGCACTGTAATTTTAACTTTTTTAAAAATTGGTCATGATAAACGTTTTTGCTGTTTTTACTGGAAAACTGCTGCAAACACTGCAAAATAGCAGTTTTCATAAAACGTGTTATTTAGAGGCTAAAACGAACGTTTTGCACAATTTTGCACTGGCACTGTAATTTTAACTTTTTTAAAAATTGGTCATGATAAACGTTTTTGCTGTTTTTACTGGAAAACTGCTGCAAACACTGCAAAATAGCAGTTTTCATAAAACGTGTTATTTAGAGGCTAAAACGAACGTTTTGCACAATTTTGCACTGGCACTGTAATTTTAACTTTTTTAAAAATTGGTCATGATAAACGTTTTTGCTGTTTTTACTGGAAAACTGCTGCAAACACTGCAAAATAGCAGTTTTCATAAAACGTGTTATTTAGAGGCTAAAACGAACGTTTTGCACAATTTTGCACTGGCACTGTAATTTTAACTTTTTTAAAAATTGGTCATGATAAACGTTTTTGCTGTTTTTACTGGAAAACTGCTGCAAACACTGCAAAATAGCAGTTTTCATAAAACGTGTTATTTAGAGGCTAAAACGAACGTTTTGCACAATTTTGCACTGGCACTGTAATTTTAACTTTTTTAAAAATTGGTCATGATAAACGTTTTTGCTGTTTTTACTGGAAAACTGCTGCAAACACTGCAAAATAGCAGTTTTCATAAAACGTGTTATTTAGAGGCTAAAACGAACGTTTTGCACAATTTTGCACTGGCACTGTAATTTTAACTTTTTTAAAAATTGGTCATGATAAACGTTTTTGCTGTTTTTACTGGAAAACTGCTGCAAACACTGCAAAATAGCAGTTTTCATAAAACGTGTTATTTAGAGGCTAAAACGAACGTTTTGCACAATTTTGCACTGGCACTGTAATTTTAACTTTTTTAAAAATTGGTCATGATAAACGTTTTTGCTGTTTTTACTGGAAAACTGCTGCAAACACTGCAAAATAGCAGTTTTCATAAAACGTGTTATTTAGAGGCTAAAACGAACGTTTTGCACAATTTTGCACTGGCACTGTAATTTTAACTTTTTTAAAAATTGGTCATGATAAACGTTTTTGCTGTTTTTACTGGAAAACTGCTGCAAACACTGCAAAATAGCAGTTTTCATAAAACGTGTTATTTAGAGGCTAAAACGAACGTTTTGCACAATTTTGCACTGGCACTGTAATTTTAACTTTTTTAAAAATTGGTCATGATAAACGTTTTTGCTGTTTTTACTGGAAAACTGCTGCAAACACTGCAAAATAGCAGTTTTCATAAAACGTGTTATTTAGAGGCTAAAACGAACGTTTTGCACAATTTTGCACTGGCACTGTAATTTTAACTTTTTTAAAAATTGGTCATGATAAACGTTTTTGCTGTTTTTACTGGAAAACTGCTGCAAACACTGCAAAATAGCAGTTTTCATAAAACGTGTTATTTAGAGGCTAAAACGAACGTTTTGCACAATTTTGCACTGGCACTGTAATTTTAACTTTTTTAAAAATTGGTCATGATAAACGTTTTTGCTGTTTTTACTGGAAAACTGCTGCAAACACTGCAAAATAGCAGTTTTCATAAAACGTGTTATTTAGAGGCTAAAACGAACGTTTTGCACAATTTTGCACTGGCACTGTAATTTTAACTTTTTTAAAAATTGGTCATGATAAACGTTTTTGCTGTTTTTACTGGAAAACTGCTGCAAACACTGCAAAATAGCAGTTTTCATAAAACGTGTTATTTAGAGGCTAAAACGAACGTTTTGCACAATTTTGCACTGGCACTGTAATTTTAACTTTTTTAAAAATTGGTCATGATAAACGTTTTTGCTGTTTTTACTGGAAAACTGCTGCAAACACTGCAAAATAGCAGTTTTCATAAAACGTGTTATTTAGAGGCTAAAACGAACGTTTTGCACAATTTTGCACTGGCACTGTAATTTTAACTTTTTTAAAAATTGGTCATGATAAACGTTTTTGCTGTTTTTACTGGAAAACTGCTGCAAACACTGCAAAATAGCAGTTTTCATAAAACGTGTTATTTAGAGGCTAAAACGAACGTTTTGCACAATTTTGCACTGGCACTGTAATTTTAACTTTTTTAAAAATTGGTCATGATAAACGTTTTTGCTGTTTTTACTGGAAAACTGCTGCAAACACTGCAAAATAGCAGTTTTCATAAAACGTGTTATTTAGAGGCTAAAACGAACGTTTTGCACAATTTTGCACTGGCACTGTAATTTTAACTTTTTTAAAAATTGGTCATGATAAACGTTTTTGCTGTTTTTACTGGAAAACTGCTGCAAACACTGCAAAATAGCAGTTTTCATAAAACGTGTTATTTAGAGGCTAAAACGAACGTTTTGCACAATTTTGCACTGGCACTGTAATTTTAACTTTTTTAAAAATTGGTCATGATAAACGTTTTTGCTGTTTTTACTGGAAAACTGCTGCAAACACTGCAAAATAGCAGTTTTCATAAAACGTGTTATTTAGAGGCTAAAACGAACGTTTTGCACAATTTTGCACTGGCACTGTAATTTTAACTTTTTTAAAAATTGGTCATGATAAACGTTTTTGCTGTTTTTACTGGAAAACTGCTGCAAACACTGCAAAATAGCAGTTTTCATAAAACGTGTTATTTAGAGGCTAAAACGAACGTTTTGCACAATTTTGCACTGGCACTGTAATTTTAACTTTTTTAAAAATTGGTCATGATAAACGTTTTTGCTGTTTTTACTGGAAAACTGCTGCAAACACTGCAAAATAGCAGTTTTCATAAAACGTGTTATTTAGAGGCTAAAACGAACGTTTTGCACAATTTTGCACTGGCACTGTAATTTTAACTTTTTTAAAAATTGGTCATGATAAACGTTTTTGCTGTTTTTACTGGAAAACTGCTGCAAACACTGCAAAATAGCAGTTTTCATAAAACGTGTTATTTAGAGGCTAAAACGAACGTTTTGCACAATTTTGCACTGGCACTGTAATTTTAACTTTTTTAAAAATTGGTCATGATAAACGTTTTTGCTGTTTTTACTGGAAAACTGCTGCAAACACTGCAAAATAGCAGTTTTCATAAAACGTGTTATTTAGAGGCTAAAACGAACGTTTTGCACAATTTTGCACTGGCACTGTAATTTTAACTTTTTTAAAAATTGGTCATGATAAACGTTTTTGCTGTTTTTACTGGAAAACTGCTGCAAACACTGCAAAATAGCAGTTTTCATAAAACGTGTTATTTAGAGGCTAAAACGAACGTTTTGCACAATTTTGCACTGGCACTGTAATTTTAACTTTTTTAAAAATTGGTCATGATAAACGTTTTTGCTGTTTTTACTGGAAAACTGCTGCAAACACTGCAAAATAGCAGTTTTCATAAAACGTGTTATTTAGAGGCTAAAACGAACGTTTTGCACAATTTTGCACTGGCACTGTAATTTTAACTTTTTTAAAAATTGGTCATGATAAACGTTTTTGCTGTTTTTACTGGAAAACTGCTGCAAACACTGCAAAATAGCAGTTTTCATAAAACGTGTTATTTAGAGGCTAAAACGAACGTTTTGCACAATTTTGCACTGGCACTGTAATTTTAACTTTTTTAAAAATTGGTCATGATAAACGTTTTTGCTGTTTTTACTGGAAAACTGCTGCAAACACTGCAAAATAGCAGTTTTCATAAAACGTGTTATTTAGAGGCTAAAACGAACGTTTTGCACAATTTTGCACTGGCACTGTAATTTTAACTTTTTTAAAAATTGGTCATGATAAACGTTTTTGCTGTTTTTACTGGAAAACTGCTGCAAACACTGCAAAATAGCAGTTTTCATAAAACGTGTTATTTAGAGGCTAAAACGAACGTTTTGCACAATTTTGCACTGGCACTGTAATTTTAACTTTTTTAAAAATTGGTCATGATAAACGTTTTTGCTGTTTTTACTGGAAAACTGCTGCAAACACTGCAAAATAGCAGTTTTCATAAAACGTGTTATTTAGAGGCTAAAACGAACGTTTTGCACAATTTTGCACTGGCACTGTAATTTTAACTTTTTTAAAAATTGGTCATGATAAAAGTTTTTGCGGTTTTTACTGGAAAACTGCTGCACACACTGCAAAATAGCAGTTGTTAATCCATAAAACGTGTTATTTAGAGGCTAATACGAACGTTTTGCACAATTTTGCACTGGAACTGTAATTTTAACTTTTTCTTAAACAATTGGTCATGAAGTAAACGTTATTTGGCGGTTTGTTACAGGTAAAACTGCCCTCGCAAAATACACTGACAAAACAGCAGTTTTTTCATAAAACCGTCTGATTTAGAGGCTAAAAGCGCGTGAATGTTTTGCACAATTTTGCACTGGCACTGTACTTTTAACTTTTTTAACAATTGGTCATGAATAAACGTTTGTTGCGGTTTCTTACTGAAAAACTGCTGGCAAAACACTGCAAAATAGCGTTTTCAACTAAAACGTGTTATTTAGAGGCTTAAAAACGAACGTTTTCGCACAATTTTGCACTGGCACTGTATTTTTAACTTTTTTAAAAATTGGTCTCTATGATAAACGTTTTTGCTGTTTTTACTGGAAAACTGCTGCAAACAACTACCAAAATAGCAGTTTTCATTAAAAGCGTGTTATTTAGAGGCTAAAAACCGAACGTTTTGCACAAATTTTTGCACTGGCACTGTAATTTTAACTTTTTTAAAATTGGGTCATGATAAACGTTTTTGCTGTTTTTACTGGAAAAACTGCTGCAAACACTGCAAAATAGCAGTTTTCATAAAACGTGTTATTTAGATGCTACAACGAACGTTTTGCACAATTTTGCACTGGCACTGTAATTTTAACTTTTTTAAAAATTGGTCATGATAAACGTTTTTGCTGTTTTTACTGGAAAACTGCTGCAAACACTGCAAAATAGCAGTTTTCATAAAACGTGTTATTTAGAGGCTAAAACGAACGTTTTGCACAATTTTGCACTGGCACTGTAATTTTAACTTTTTTAAAAAATGGTCACTATAAAGGTTTTTGCTGTTTTTACTGGAAAACTGCTGCAAACACTGCAAAAAAGCAGTTTTCATAAAACGTGTTATTTAGAGGCTAAAACGAACGTTTTGCACAATTTTGCACTGGCACTGTAATTTTAACTTTTTTAAAAATTGGTCAGGATAAGTGTTTTTGCTGTTTTTACTGGAAAACTGCTGCAAACACTGCAAAATAGCAGTTTTCATAAAACGTGTTATTTAGAGGCTAAAACGAACGTTTTGCACAATTTTGCACTGGCACTGTAATTTTAACTTTTTTAAAAATTGGTCATGATAAACGTTTTTGCTGTTTTTACTGGAAAACTGCTGAAAACACTGCAAAATAGCAGTTTTCATAAAACGTGTTATTTAGAGGCTAAAACGAACGTTTTGCACAATTTTGCACTGGCACTGTAATTTAAACTTTTTTAAAAATTGGTCATGATAAACGTTTTTGCTGTTTTTACTGGAAAACTGCTGCAAACACTGCAAAATAGCAAGTTTCATAAAACGTGTTATTTAGAGGCTAAAACGAACGTTTTGCACAATTTTGCACTGGCACTGTAATTTTAACTTTTTTAAAAATTGGTCATGATAAAAGTTTTTGCGGTTTTTACTGGAAAACTGCTGAAAACACTGCAAAATAGCAGTTTTCATAAAACGTGTTATTTAGAGGCTAAAACGAACGTTTTGCACAATTTTGCACTGGCACTGTAATTTAACTTTTTTAAAAATTGGTCATGATAAACGTTTTTGCTGTTTTTACTGGAAAACTGCTGCAAACACTGCAAAATAGCAGTTTTCATAAAACGTGTTATTTAGAGGCTAAAACGAACGTTTTGCACAATTTTGCACTGGCACTGTAATTTTAACTTTTTTAAAAATTGGTCATGATAAACGTTTTTGCTGTTTTTACTGGAAAACTGCTGCAAACACTGCAAAATAGCAGTTTTCATAAAACGTGTTATTTAGAGGCTAAAACGAACGTTTGCACAATTTTGCACTGGCACTGTAATTTTAACTTTTTTAAAAATTGGTCATGATAAACGTTTTTGCTGTTTTTACTGGAAAACTGCTGCAAACACTGCAAAATAGCAGTTTTCATAAAACGTGTTATTTAGAGGCTAAAACGAACGTTTTGCACAATTTTGCACTGGCACTGTAATTTTAACTTTTTTAAAAATTGTTCATGATAAACGTTTTTGCTGTTTTTACTGGAAAACTGCTGCAAACACTGCAAAATAGCAGTTTTCATAAAACGTGTTATTTAGAGGCTAAAACGAACGTTTTGCACAATTTTGCACTGGCACTGTAATTTTAACTTTTTTAAAAATTGGTCATGATAAACGTTTTGCTGTTTTTACTGGAAAACTGCTGCAAACACTGCAAAATAGCAGTTTTCATAAAACGTGTTATTTAGAGGCTAAAACGAACGTTTTGCACAATTTTGCACTGGCACTGTAATTTTAACTTTTTTAAAAATTGGTCATGATAAACGTTTTTGCTGTTTTTACTGGAAAACTGCTGCAAACACTGCAAAATAGCAGTTTTCATAAAACGTGTTATTTAGAGGCTAAAACGAACGTTTTGCACAATTTTGCACTGGCACTGTAATTTTAACTTTTTAAAAATTGGTCATGATAAACGTTTTTGCTGTTTTTACTGGAAAACTGCTGCAAACACTGCAAAATAGCAGTTTTCATAAAACGTGTTATTTAGAGGCTAAAACGAACGTTTTGCACAATTTTGCACTGGCACTGTAATTTTAACTTTTTTAAAAATTGGTCATGATAAACGTTTTTGCTGTTTTTACTGGAAAACTGCTGCAAACACTGCAAAATAGCAGTTTTCATAAAACGTGTTATTTAGAGGCTAAAACGAACGTTTTGCACAATTTTGCACTGGCACTGTAATTTTAACTTTTTTAAAAATTGGTCATGATAAACGTTTTTGCTGTTTTTACTGGAAAACTGCTGCAAACACTGCAAAATAGCAGTTTTCATAAAACGTGTTATTTAGAGGCTAAAACGAACGTTTTGCACAATTTTGCACTGGCACTGTAATTTTAACTTTTTTAAAAATTGGTCATGATAAACGTTTTTGCTGTTTTTACTGGAAAACTGCTGCAAACACTGCAAAATAGCAGTTTTCATAAAACGTGTTATTTAGAGGCTAAAACGAACGTTTTGCACAATTTTGCACTGGCACTGTAATTTTAACTTTTTTAAAAATTGGTCATGATAAACGTTTTTGCTGTTTTTACTGGAAAACTGCTGCAAACACTGCAAAATAGCAGTTTTCATAAAACGTGTTATTTAGAGGCTAAAACGAACGTTTTGCACAATTTTGCACTGGCACTGTAATTTTAACTTTTTTAAAAATTGGTCATGATAAACGTTTTTGCTGTTTTTACTGGAAAACTGCTGCAAACACTGCAAAATAGCAGTTTTCATAAAACGTGTTATTTAGAGGCTAAAACGAACGTTTTGCACAATTTTGCACTGGCACTGTAATTTTAACTTTTTTAAAAATTGGTCATGATAAACGTTTTTGCTGTTTTTACTGGAAAACTGCTGCAAACACTGCAAAATAGCAGTTTTCATAAAACGTGTTATTTAGAGGCTAAAACGAACGTTTTGCACAATTTTGCACTGGCACTGTAATTTTAACTTTTTTAAAAATTGGTCATGATAAACGTTTTTGCTGTTTTTACTGGAAAACTGCTGCAAACACTGCAAAATAGCAGTTTTCATAAAACGTGTTATTTAGAGGCTAAAACGAACGTTTTGCACAATTTTGCACTGGCACTGTAATTTTAACTTTTTTAAAAATTGGTCATGATAAACGTTTTTGCTGTTTTTACTGGAAAACTGCTGCAAACACTGCAAAATAGCAGTTTTCATAAAACGTGTTATTTAGAGGCTAAAACGAACGTTTTGCACAATTTTGCACTGGCACTGTAATTTTAACTTTTTTAAAAATTGGTCATGATAAACGTTTTTGCTGTTTTTACTGGAAAACTGCTGCAAACACTGCAAAATAGCAGTTTTCATAAAACGTGTTATTTAGAGGCTAAAACGAACGTTTTGCACAATTTTGCACTGGCACTGTAATTTTAACTTTTTTAAAAATTGGTCATGATAAACGTTTTTGCTGTTTTTACTGGAAAACTGCTGCAAACACTGCAAAATAGCAGTTTTCATAAAACGTGTTATTTAGAGGCTAAAACGAACGTTTTGCACAATTTTGCACTGGCACTGTAATTTTAACTTTTTTAAAAATTGGTCATGATAAACGTTTTTGCTGTTTTTACTGGAAAACTGCTGCAAACACTGCAAAATAGCAGTTTTCATAAAACGTGTTATTTAGAGGCTAAAACGAACGTTTTGCACAATTTTGCACTGGCACTGTAATTTTAACTTTTTTAAAAATTGGTCATGATAAACGTTTTTGCTGTTTTTACTGGAAAACTGCTGCAAACACTGCAAAATAGCAGTTTTCATAAAACGTGTTATTTAGAGGCTAAAACGAACGTTTTGCACAATTTTGCACTGGCACTGTAATTTTAACTTTTTTAAAAATTGGTCATGATAAACGTTTTTGCTGTTTTTACTGGAAAACTGCTGCAAACACTGCAAAATAGCAGTTTTCATAAAACGTGTTATTTAGAGGCTAAAACGAACGTTTTGCACAATTTTGCACTGGCACTGTAATTTTAACTTTTTTAAAAATTGGTCATGATAAACGTTTTTGCTGTTTTTACTGGAAAACTGCTGCAAACACTGCAAAATAGCAGTTTTCATAAAACGTGTTATTTAGAGGCTAAAACGAACGTTTTGCACAATTTTGCACTGGCACTGTAATTTTAACTTTTTTAAAAATTGGTCACTATAAACGTTTTTGCTGTTTTTACTGGAAAACTGCTGCAAACACTGCAAAATAGCAGTTTTCATAAAACGTGTTATTTAGAGGCTAAAACGAACGTTTTGCACAATTTTGCACTGGCACTGTAATTTTAACTTTTTTAAAAATTGGTCATGATAAACGTTTTTGCTGTTTTTACTGGAAAACTGCTGCAAACACTGCAAAATAGCAGTTTTCATAAAACGTGTTATTTAGAGGCTAAAACGAACGTTTTGCACAATTTTGCACTGGCACTGTAATTTTAACTTTTTTAAAAATTGGTCATGATAAACGTTTTTGCTGTTTTTACTGGAAAACTGCTGCAAACACTGCAAAATAGCAGTTTTCATAAAACGTGTTATTTAGAGGCTAAAACGAACGTTTTGCACAATTTTGCACTGGCACTGTAATTTTAACTTTTTTAAAAATTGGTCATGATAAACGTTTTTGCTGTTTTTACTGGAAAACTGCTGCAAACACTGCAAAATAGCAGTTTTCATAAAACGTGTTATTTAGAGGCTAAAACGAACGTTTTGCACAATTTTGCACTGGCACTGTAATTTTAACTTTTTTAAAAATTGGTCACTATAAACGTTTTTTGCTGTTTTTACTGGAAAACTGCTGCAAACACTGCAAAATAGCAGTTTTCATAAAACGTGTTATTTAGAGGCTAAAACGAACGTTTTGCACAATTTTGCACTGGCACTGTAATTTTAACTTTTTTAAAAATTGGTCATGATAAACGTTTTTGCTGTTTTTACTGGAAAACTGCTGCAAACACTGCAAAATAGCAGTTTTCATAAAACGTGTTATTTAGAGGCTAAAACGAACGTTTTGCACAATTTTGCACTGGCACTGTAATTTTAACTTTTTTAAAAATTGGTCATGATAAACGTTTTTGCTGTTTTTACTGGAAAACTGCTGCAAACACTGCAAAATAGCAGTTTTCATAAAACGTGTTATTTAGAGGCTAAAACGAACGTTTTGCACAATTTTGCACTGGCACTGTAATTTTAACTTTTTTAAAAATTGGTCACTATAAACGTTTTTGCTGTTTTTACTGGAAAACTGCTGCAAACACTGCAAAATAGCAGTTTTCATAAAACGTGTTATTTAGAGGCTAAAACGAACGTTTTGCACAATTTTGCACTGGCACTGTAATTTTAACTTTTTTAAAAATTGGTCATGATAAACGTTTTTGCTGTTTTTACTGGAAAACTGCTGCAAACACTGCAAAATAGCAGTTTTCATAAAACGTGTTATTTAGAGGCTAAAACGAACGTTTTGCACAATTTTGCACTGGCACTGTAATTTTAACTTTTTTAAAAATTGGTCATGATAAACGTTTTTGCTGTTTTTACTGGAAAACTGCTGCAAACACTGCAAAATAGCAGTTTTCATAAAACGTGTTATTTAGAGGCTAAAACGAACGTTTTGCACAATTTTGCACTGGCACTGTAATTTTAACTTTTTTAAAAATTGGTCATGATAAACGTTTTTGCTGTTTTTACTGGAAAACTGCTGCAAACACTGCAAAATAGCAGTTTTCATAAAACGTGTTATTTAGAGGCTAAAACGAACGTTTTGCACAATTTTGCACTGGCACTGTAATTTTAACTTTTTTAAAAATTGGTCATGATAAACGTTTTTGCTGTTTTTACTGGAAAACTGCTGCAAACACTGCAAAATAGCAGTTTTCATAAAACGTGTTATTTAGAGGCTAAAACGAACGTTTTGCACAATTTTGCACTGGCACTGTAATTTTAACTTTTTTAAAAATTGGTCATGATAAACGTTTTTGCTGTTTTTACTGGAAAACTGCTGCAAACACTGCAAAATAGCAGTTTTCATAAAACGTGTTATTTAGAGGCTAAAACGAACGTTTTGCACAATTTTGCACTGGCACTGTAATTTTAACTTTTTTAAAAATTGGTCATGATAAACGTTTTTGCTGTTTTTACTGGAAAACTGCTGCAAACACTGCAAAATAGCAGTTTTCATAAAACGTGTTATTTAGAGGCTAAAACGAACGTTTTGCACATTTTCCACTGGCACTGTAATTTTAACTTTTTTAAAATTGGTCACTATAAACGTTTTTGCTGTTTTTACTGGAAAACTGCTGCAAACACTGCAAAATAGCAGTTTTCATAAAACGTGTTATTTAGAGGCTAAAACGAACGTTTTGCACAATTTTGCACTGGCACTGTAATTTTAACTTTTTTAAAAATTGGTCATGATAAACGTTTTTGCTGTTTTTACTGGAAAACTGCTGCAAACACTGCAAAATAGCAGTTTTCATAAAACGTGTTATTTAGAGGCTAAAAACGAACGTTTTGCACAATTTTGCACTGGCACTGTAATTTTTCA
>NW_027180099.1:0-30875 GCF_036669925.1 Montipora capricornis | reverse complement strand
TTTCCCTTGGTCCCCCCTTTGCCATTTTTCAAAAAACCGCGGTTTTCGACACTTTTGCAAAACTTGTCATTTCTCGTCTAATAGTGTTTTTTTCATCCGGTTTTTTTGCATAATCGAAATCTACGATTAGTTTAGCTTTCCATCCATAATAATTAGGGCGTATGATACGACTTGTATTTCCTATTTTTTTAGCCTTCCGAAGTTTGCTCAAAAAATCGGTCATTGTTGAACATTTTCCCTTGGTTCACCCCCCCTTTGCCATTTTTCAAAAAACCGCGAGTTTTCGACACTTTTGCAATTGTCATTTCTCGTCTAATAGGTGTTTTTTTTATCCGGTTTTTTGCATAATCGAAATCTACGATAGTTTAGCTTTCCATCCATACTAATTAGGCTATGATACGACTTGTATTTCCTATTTTTTTAGCCTTCCGAAGTTTGCTCAAAAAATCGGTCATTTTTGAACATTTTCCCTTGGTCCCCCCTTTGCCATTTTTCAAAAAAACGCGGTTTTCGACACTTTTGCAAAAGTTGTCATTTCTCGTCTAATAAGTGTTTTTTCATCCGGTTTTTTGCATAATCGAAATCTACGATAGTTTAGCTTTCCATCCATACTAATTAGGCTATGATACGACTTGTATTTCCTATTTTTTAGCCTTCCGAAGTTTGCTCAAAAAATCGGTCATTTTTGAACATTTTCCCTTGGTCCCCCCTTTGCCATTTTTCAAAAAACCGCGGTTTTCGACACTTTTGCAAAAGTTGTCATTTCTCGTCTAATAAGTGTTTTTTCATCAGGTATTTTGCATAATCGAAATCTACGATAGTTTAGCTTTCCATCCATACTAATTAGGCTATGATACGACTTGTATTTCCTATTTTTTTAGCCTTCCGAAGTTTGCTCAAAAAATCGGTCATTTTTGAACATTTTCCCTTGGTCCCCCCTTTGCCATTTTTCAAAAAAGCGCGGTTTTCGACACTTTTGCAAAAGTTGTCATTTCTCGTCTAATAAGTGTTTTTTCATCCGGTTTTTTGCATAATCGAAATCTACGATAGTTTAGCTTTCCATCCATACTAATTAGGCTATGATACGACTTGTATTTCCTATTTTTTTAGCCTTCCGAAGTTTGCTCAAAAAATCGGTCATTTTTGAACATTTTCCCTTGGTCCCCCCTTTGCCATTTTCAAAAAACCGCGGTTTTCGACACTTTTGCAAAAGTTGTCATTTCTCGTCTAATAAGTGTTTTTTCATCCGGTTTTTGCATAATCGAAATCTACGATAGTTTAGCTTTCCATCCATACTAATTAGGCTATGATACGACTTGTATTTCCTATTTTTTTAGCCTTCCGAAGTTTGCTCAAAAAATCGGTCATTTTTGAACATTTTCCCTTGGTCCCCCCTTTGCCATTTTTCAAAAAACCGCGGTTTTCGACACTTTTGCAAAAGTTGTCATTTCTCGTCTAATAAGTGTTTTTTCATCCGGTTTTTTGCATAATCGAAATCTACGATAGTTTAGCTTTCCATCCATACTAATTAGGCTATGATACGACTTGTATTTCCTATTTTTTAGCCTTCCGAAGTTTGCTCAAAAAATCGGTCATTTTTGAACATTTTCCCTTGGTCCCCCCTTTGCCATTTTTCAAAAACCGCGGTTTTCGACACTTTTGCAAAAGTTGTCATTTCTCGTCTAATAAGGGTTTTTTCATCCGGTTTTTTGCATAATCGAAATCTACGATAGTTTAGCTTTCCATCCATACTAATTAGGCTATGATACGACTTGTATTTCCTATTTTTTTAGCCTTCCGAAGTTTGCTCAAAAAATCGGTCATTTTTGAACATTTTCCCTTGGTCCCCCCTTTGCCATTTTTCAAAAAAGCGCGGTTTTCGACACTTTTGCAAAAGTTGTCATTTCTCGTCTAATAAGTGTTTTTTCATCCGGTTTTTTGCATAATCGAAATCTACGATAGTTTAGCTTTCCATCCATACTAATTAGGCTATGATACGACTTGTATTTCCTATTTTTTTAGCCTTCCGAAGTTTGCTCAAAAAATCGGTCATTTTTGAACATTTTCCCTTGGTCCCCCCTTTGCCATTTTTCAAAAAACCGCGGTTTTCGACACTTTTGCAAAAGTTGTCATTTCTCGTCTAATAAGTGTTTTTTCATCCGGTTTTTTGCATAATCGAAATCTACGATAGTTTAGCTTTCCATCCATACTAATTAGGCTATGATACGACTTGTATTTCCTATTTTTTTAGCCTTCCGAAGTTTGCTCAAAAAATCGGTCATTTTGAACATTTTCCCTTGGTCCCCCCTTTGCCATTTTTCAAAAAAGCGCGGTTTTCGACACTTTTGCAAAAGTTGTCATTTCTCGTCTAATAAGTGTTTTTTCATCCGGTTTTTTGCATAATCGAAATCTACGATAGTTTAGCTTTCCATCCATACTAATTAGGCTATGATACGACTTGTATTTCCTATTTTTTAGCCTTCCGAAGTTTGCTCAAAAAATCGGTCATTTTTGAACATTTCGCCTTGGTCCCCCCTTTGCCATTTTTCAAAAAACCGCGGTTTTCGACACTTTTGCAAAAGTTGTCATTTCTCGTCTAATCAGCCTCCTATCATCCGGTTTTTTGCATAATCGAAATCTACGATAGTTTAGCTTTCCATCCATACTAATTAGGCTATGATACGACTTGTATTTCCTATTTTTTTAGCCTTCCGAAGTTTGCTCAAAAAATCGGTCATTTTTGAACATTTTCCCTTGGTCCCCCCTTTGCCATTTTTCAAAAAAGCGCGGTTTTCGACACTTTTGCAAAAGTTGTCATTTCTCGTCTAATAAGTGTTTTTTCATCCGGTTTTTTGCATAATCGAAATCTACGATAGTTTAGCTTTCCATCCATACTAATTAGGCTATGATACGACTTGTATTTCCTATTTTTTTAGCCTTCCGAAGTTTGCTCAAAAAATCGGTCATTTTTGAACATTTTCCCTTGGTCCCCCCTTTGCCATTTTTCAAAAAAGCGCGGTTTTCGACACTTTTGCAAAAGTTGTCATTTCTCGTCTAATAAGTGTTTTTTCATCCGGTTTTTTGCATAATCGAAATCTACGATAGTTTAGCTTTCCATCCATACTAATTAGGCTATGATACGACTTGTATTTCCTATTTTTTTAGCCTTCCGAAGTTTGCTCAAAAAATCGGTCATTTTTGAACATTTTCCCTTGGTCCCCCCTTTGCCATTTTTCAAAAAAGCGCGGTTTTCGACACTTTTGCAAAAGTTGTCATTTCTCGTCTAATAAGTGTTTTTTCATCCGGTTTTTTGCATAATCGAAATCTACGATAGTTTAGCTTTCCATCCATACTAATTAGGCTATGATACGACTTGTATTTCCTATTTTTTAGCCTTCCGAAGTTTGCTCAAAAAATCGGTCATTTTTGAACATTTTCCCTTGGTCCCCCCTTTGCCATTTTTCAAAAAAGCGCGGTTTTCGACACTTTTGCAAAAGTTGTCATTTCTCGTCTAATAAGTGTTTTTTCATCCGGTTTTTTGCATAATCGAAATCTACGATAGTTTAGCTTTCCATCCATACTAATTAGGCTATGATACGACTTGTATTTCCTATTTTTTTAGCCTTCCGAAGTTTGCTCAAAAAATCGGTCATTTTTGAACATTTCCCTTGGTCCCCCCTTTGCCATTTTTCAAAAAACCGCGGTTTTCGACACTTTTGATCGGGTTGTCATCTCTCGGCGAAAAAGTGTTCTTTCGACCGTATTTTTGGATGATCGACATCTACGATAGTTTAGCTTTCCATCCATACTAATTAGGCTATGATACGACTTGTATTTCGTAATTTTTTAGCCTTCCGAAGTTTGCTCAAAAAATCGGTCATTTTTGAACATTTTCCCTTGGTCCCCCCTTTGCCATTTTTCAAAAACCGAGGTTTTCGACACTTTTGCAAAAGTTGTCATTTCTCGTCTAATAAGTGTTTTTTCATCCGGTTTTTTGCATAATCGAAATCTACGATAGTTTAGCTTTCCATCCATACTAATTAGGCTATGATACGACTTGTATTTCCTATTTTTTTAGCCTTCCGAAGTTTGCTCAAAAAATCGGTCATTTTTGAACATTTTCCCTTGGTCCCCCCTTTGCCATTTTTCAAAAAAGCGCGGTTTTCGACACTTTTGCAAAAGTTGTCATTTCTCGTCTAATAAGTGTTTTTTCATCCGGTTTTTTGCATAATCGAAATCTACGATAGTTTAGCTTTCCATCCATACTAATTAGGCTATGATACGACTTGTATTTCCTATTTTTTTAGCCTTCCGAAGTTTGCTCAAAAAATCGGTCATTTTTGAACATTTTCCCTTGGTCCCCCCTTTGCCATTTTTCAAAAAAGCGCGGTTTTCGACACTTTTGCAAAAGTTGTCATTTCTCGTCTAATAAGTGTTTTTTCATCCGGTTTTTTGCATAATCGAAATCTACGATAGTTTAGCTTTCCATCCATACTAATTAGGCTATGATACGACTTGTATTTCCTATTTTTTTAGCCTTCCGAAGTTTGCTCAAAAAATCGGTCATTTTTGAACATTTTCCCTTGGTCCCCCCTTTGCCATTTTTCAAAAAAGCGCGGTTTTCGACACTTTTGCAAAAGTTGTCATTTCTCGTCTAATAAGTGTTTTTTCATCCGGTTTTTTGCATAATCGAAATCTACGATAGTTTAGCTTTCCATCCATACTAATTAGGCTATTAAACTAGTATTATATCCTATTTTTTTAGCCTTCCGAAGTTTGCTCAAAAAATCGGTCATTTTTGAACATTTTCCCTTGGTCCCCCTTTGCCATTTTTCAAAAAACCGCGGTTTTCGACACTTTTGCAAAAGTTGTCATTTCTCGTCTAATAAGTGTTTTTTCATCCGGTTTTTTGCATAATCGAAATCTACGATAGTTTAGCTTTCCATCCATACTAATTAGGCTATGATACGACTTGTATTTCCTATTTTTTTAGCCTTCCGAAGTTTGCTCAAAAAATCGGTCATTTTTGAACATTTTCCCTTGGTCCCCCCTTTGCCATTTTTCAAAAAAGCGCGGTTTTCGACACTTTTGCAAAAGTTGTCATTTCTCGTCTAATAAGTGTTTTTTCATCCGGTTTTTTGCATAATCGAAATCTACGATAGTTTAGCTTTCCATCCATACTAATTAGGCTATGATACGACTTGTATTTCCTATTTTTTTAGCCTTCCGAAGTTTGCTCAAAAAATCGGTCATTTTTGAACATTTTCCCTTGGTCCCCCCTTTGCCATTTTTCAAAAAGCGCGGTTTTCGACACTTTTGCAAAAGTTGTCATTTCTCGTCTAATAAGTGTTTTTTCATCCGGTTTTTTGCATAATCGAAATCTACGATAGTTTAGCTTTCCATCCATACTAATTAGGCTATGATACGACTTGTATTTCCTATTTTTTTAGCCTTCCGAAGTTTGCTCAAAAAATCGGTCATTTTTGAACATTTTCCCTTGGTCCCCCCTTTGCCATTTTTCAAAAAAGCGCGGTTTTCGACACTTTTGCAAAAGTTGTCATTTCTCGTCTAATAAGTGTTTTTTCATCCGGTTTTTTGCATAATCGAAATCTACGATAGTTTAGCTTTCCATCCATACTAATTAGGCTATGATACGACTTGTATTTCCTATTTTTTTAGCCTTCCGAAGTTTGCTCAAAAAATCGGTCATTTTTGAACATTTTCCCTTGGTCCCCCCTTTGCCATTTTTCAAAAAAGCGCGGTTTTCGACACTTTTGCAAAAGTTGTCATTTCTCGTCTAATAAGTGTTTTTTCATCCGGTTTTTTGCATAATCGAAATCTACGATAGTTTAGCTTTCCATCCATACTAATTAGGCTATGATACGACTTGTATTTCCTATTTTTTTAGCCTTCCGAAGTTTGCTCAAAAAATCGGTCATTTTTGAACATTTTCCCTTGGTCCCCCCTTTGCCATTTTTCAAAAAAGCGCGGTTTTCGACACTTTTGCAAAAGTTGTCATTTCTCGTCTAATAAGTGTTTTTTCATCCGGTTTTTTGCATAATCGAAATCTACGATAGTTAGCTTTCCATCCATACTAATTAGGCTATGATACGACTTGTATTTCCTATTTTTTTAGCCTTCCGAAGTTTGCTCAAAAAATCGGTCATTTTTGAACATTTTCCCTTGGTCCCCCCTTTGCCATTTTTCAAAAAAGCGCGGTTTTCGACACTTTTGCAAAAGTTGTCATTTCTCGTCTAATAGGTGTTTTTTCATCCGGTTTTTTGCATAATCGAAATCTACGATAGTTTAGCTTTCCATCCATACTAATTAGGCTATGATACGACTTGTATTTCCTATTTTTTTAGCCTTCCGAAGTTTGCTCAAAAAATCGGTCATTTTTGAACATTTTCCCTTGGTCCCCCCTTTGCCATTTTTCAAAAAACCGCGGTTTTCGACACTTTTGCAAAAGTTGTCATTTCTCGTCTAATAGGTGTTTTTTCATCCGGTTTTTTGCATAATCGAAATCTACGATAGTTTAGCTTTCCATCCATACTAATTAGGCTATGATACGACTTGTATTTCCTATTTTTTTAGCCTTCCGAAGTTTGCTCAAAAAATCGGTCATTTTTGAACATTTTCCCTTGGTCCCCCCTTTGCCATTTTTCAAAAAACCGCGGTTTTCGACACTTTTGCAAAAGTTGTCATTTCTCGTCTAATAGGTGTTTTTTCATCCGGTTTTTTGCATAATCGAAATCTACGATAGTTTAGCTTTCCATCCATACTAATTAGGCTATGATACGACTTGTATTTCCTATCTTTTTAGCCTTCCGAAGTTTGCTCAAAAAATCGGTCATTTTTGAACATTTTCCCTTGGTAGCCCCTTTGCCATTTTTCAAAAAGCGCGGTTTTCGACACTTTTGCAAAAGTTGTCATTTCTCGTCTAATAAGTGTTTTTTCATCCGGTTTTTTGCATAATCGAAATCTACGATAGTTTAGCTTTCCATCCATACTAATTAGGCTATGATACGACTTGTATTTCCTATTTTTTTAGCCTTCCGAAGTTTGCTCAAAAAATCGGTCATTTTTGAACATTTTCCCTTGGTCCCCCCTTTGCCATTTTTCAAAAAAGCGCGGTTTTCGACACTTTTGCAAAAGTTGTCATTTCTCGTCTAATAAGTGTTTTTTCATCCGGTTTTTTGCATAATCGAAATCTACGATAGTTTAGCTTTCCATCCATACTAATTAGGCTATGATACGACTTGTATTTCCTATTTTTTTAGCCTTCCGAAGTTTGCTCAAAAAATCGGTCATTTTTGAACATTTTCCCTTGTCCCCCCCTTTGCCATTTTTAAAAAAAGCGCGGTTTTCGACATTTTTGCAAAGTTTGTCATTTCTCGTCTAATAAGTGTTTTTTCATCCGGTTTTTTGCATAATCGAAATCTACGATAGTTTAGCTTTCCATCCATACTAATTAGGCTATGATACGACTTGTATTTCCTATTTTTTTAGCCTTCCGAAGTTTGCTCAAAAATCGGTCATTTTTGAACATTTTCCCTTGGTCCCCCCTTTGCCATTTTTCAAAAAAGCGCGGTTTTCGACACTTTTGCAAAAGTTGTCATTTCTCGTCTAATAAGTGTTTTTTCATCCGGTTTTTTGCATAATCGAAATCTACGATAGTTTAGCTTTCCATCCATACTAATTAGGCTATGATACGACTTGTATTTCCTATTTTTTTAGCCTTCCGAAGTTTGCTCAAAAAATCGGTCATTTTTGAACATTTTCCCTTGGTCCCCCCTTTGCCATTTTTCAAAAAAGCGCGGTTTTCGACACTTTTGCAAAAGTTGTCATTTCTCGTCTAATAGGTGTTTTTTCATCCGGTTTTTTGCATAATCGAAATCTACGATAGTTTAGCTTTCCATCCATACTAATTAGGCTATGATACGACTTGTATGTCCTCTTTTTTTTAGCCTTCCGAAGTTTGCTCAAAAAATCGGTCATTTTTGAACATTTTCCCTTGGTCCCCCCTTTGCCATTTTTCAAAAAACCGCGGTTTTCGACACTTTTGCAAAAGTTGTCATTTCTCGTCTAATAAGTGTTTTTTCATCCGGTTTTTTGCATAATCGAAATCTACGATAGTTTAGCTTTCCATCCATACTAATTAGGCTATGATACGACTTGTATTTCCTATTTTTTTAGCCTTCCGAAGTTTGCTCAAAAAATCGGTCATTTTGAACATTTTCCCTTGGTCCCCCCTTTGCCATTTTTCAAAAAAGCGCGGTTTTCGACACTTTTGCAAAAGTTGTCATTTCTCGTCTAATAAGTGTTTTTTCATCCGGGTTTTTTTGCATAAATCGAAATCTACGATAGTTTTTAGCTTTTCCATCCATACTAAATTAGGCTATGAATACGACTTGTATTTCCTATTTTTTTAGCCTTCCGAAGTTTGCTCAAAAAATCGGTCATTTTTGAACATTTTCCCTTGGTCCCCCCTTTGCCATTTTTCAAAAAACCGCGGTTTTTCGACACTTTTTGCAAAAGTTGTCCATTTCTCGTCTACATAGGTGTTTTTTCAATTCCGGTTCTTGATTGCATAATCGAAATCTACGATAGTTTAGCTTTCCATCCATACTAATTAGGCTATGATACGACTTGTTATTTCCTATTTTTTTAGCCTTCCGAAGTTTGCTCGAGAAAAAATCGGTCATTTTTTGAACATTTTCCCTTGGGTCCCCCCCTTTGCCATGTTTTCAAAAAACCGCGGTTTTGACACTTGTTGCAAAATGTTGTCATTTCTCGTCCTAATAGGTGTTTGTTCATCCGGTCCTGTATTTTTGCATAATCGAAACTCTACGATAGTTTAGCTTTCCATCCATACTAATTAGGCTAGGATACGACTGGTTTGTCCTATTATTTTTTAGGCCTTCCGAAGTTTGCTCAAAAAATCGGTCATTTTTGAACATTTTCCCTTGGTCCCCCCTTGGTGGCCAATTTTTCAAAAAAACCGCGGTTTTCGACACTTTTGCAAAAGTTGTCATTTCTCTCTCTAATAGGTGTTTTTTCATCCGGTTTTTTGCATAATCGAAATCTACGATAGTTTTGAAGGCTTTCCCATCCATACTAATTAGGCTAGATACGACTTTGTATTTCCTATTTTTTTATGCCTTCCTGAAGTTTGCCTCAAAAAATCGGTCACTTCTTTTGATGAACATTTTTCCCTTGCGTCCCGCCCCTTTGCCATTTTTCAAAAAACCGCGGTTTTCGACGACTTTTGCAACATTTGTCATTTCTCGTCTAATAGGTGTTTTTTTTCATCCGGTTTTTTGCATAATCGAAATCTACGATAGTTTTAGCTTTCCATCCATACTAATTAGGCTATGATACGACTTGTTTGGCCTATTTTTTTTAGCCTTCCGAAGTTTGCTCAAAAAATCGGTCATGTTTGAACATTTTTCCCTTGGTCCCCCCTTTGCCATTTTTCAAAAAACCGCTGGTTTTCGGACACTTTTGCAAAAGTTGTCATTTCTCGTCTAATAAGTGTTTTTTCATCCGGTTTTTTGCATAATCGAAATCTACGATAGTTTAGCTTTCCATCCATACTAATTAGGCTATGATACGACTTGTATTTCCTATTTTTTTAGCCTTCCGAAGTTTGCTCAAAAAATCGGTCATTTTTGAACATTTTCCCTTGGTCCCCCCTTTGCCATTTTTCAAAAAACCGCGGTTTTCGACACTTTTGCAAAAGTTGTCATTTCTCGTCTAATAAGTGTTTTTTCATCCGGTTTTTTGCATAATCGAAATCTACGATAGTTTAGCTTTCCATCCATACTAATTAGGCTATGATACGACTTGTATTTCCTATTTTTTTAGCCTTCCGAAGTTTGCTCAAAAAATCGGTCATTTTTGAACATTTTCCCTTGGTCCCCCCTTTGCCATTTTTCAAAAAAGCGCGGTTTTCGACACTTTTGCAAAAGTTGTCATTTCTCGTCTAATAAGTGTTTTTTCATCCGGTTTTTTGCATAATCGAAATCTACGATAGTTTAGCTTTCCATCCATACTAATTAGGCTATGATACGACTTGTATTTCCTATTTTTTTAGCCTTCCGAAGTTTGCTCAAAAAATCGGTCATTTTTGAACATTTTCCCTTGGTCCCCCCTTTGCCATTTTTCAAAAAAGCGCGGTTTTCGACACTTTTGCAAAAGTTGTCATTTCTCGTCTAATAAGTGTTTTTTCATCCGGTTTTTTGCATAATCGAAATCTACGATAGTTTAGCTTTCCATCCATACTAATTAGGCTATGATACGACTTGTATTTCCTATTTTTTTAGCCTTCCGAAGTTTGCTCAAAAAATCGGTCATTTTTGAACATTTTCCCTTGGTCCCCCCTTTGCCATTTTTCAAAAAAGCGCGGTTTTCGACACTTTTGCAAAAGTTGTCATTTCTCGTCTAATAAGTGTTTTTTCATCCGGTTTTTTGCATAATCGAAATCTACGATAGTTTAGCTTTCCATCCATACTAATTAGGCTATGATACGACTTGTATTTCCTATTTTTTTAGCCTTCCGAAGTTTGCTCAAAAAATCGGTCATTTTTGAACATTTTCCCTTGGTCCCCCCTTTGCCATTTTTCAAAAAAGCGCGGTTTTCGACACTTTTGCAAAAGTTGTCATTTCTCGTCTAATAAGTGTTTTTTCATCCGGTTTTTTGCATAATCGAAATCTACGATAGTTTAGCTTTCCATCCATACTAATTAGGCTATGATACGACTTGTATTTCCTATTTTTTTAGCCTTCCGAAGTTTGCTCAAAAAATCGGTCATTTTTGAACATTTTCCCTTGGTCCCCCCTTTGCCATTTTTCAAAAAAGCGCGGTTTTCGACACTTTTGCAAAAGTTGTCATTTCTCGTCTAATAAGTGTTTTTTCATCCGGTTTTTTGCATAATCGAAATCTACGATAGTTTAGCTTTCCATCCATACTAATTAGGCTATGATACGACTTGTATTTCCTATTTTTTTAGCCTTCCGAAGTTTGCTCAAAAAATCGGTCATTTTTGAACATTTTCCCTTGGTCCCCCCTTTGCCATTTTTCAAAAAAGCGCGGTTTTCGACACTTTTGCAAAAGTTGTCATTTCTCGTCTAATAAGTGTTTTTTCATCCGGTTTTTTGCATAATCGAAATCTACGATAGTTTAGCTTTCCATCCATACTAATTAGGCTATGATACGACTTGTATTTCCTATTTTTTTAGCCTTCCGAAGTTTGCTCAAAAAATCGGTCATTTTTGAACATTTTCCCTTGGTCCCCCCTTTGCCATTTTTCAAAAAAGCGCGGTTTTCGACACTTTTGCAAAAGTTGTCATTTCTCGTCTAATAAGTGTTTTTTCATCCGGTTTTTTGCATAATCGAAATCTACGATAGTTTAGCTTTCCATCCATACTAATTAGGCTATGATACGACTTGTATTTCCTATTTTTTTAGCCTTCCGAAGTTTGCTCAAAAAATCGGTCATTTTTGAACATTTTCCCTTGGTCCCCCCTTTGCCATTTTTCAAAAAAGCGCGGTTTTCGACACTTTTGCAAAAGTTGTCATTTCTCGTCTAATAAGTGTTTTTTCATCCGGTTTTTTGCATAATCGAAATCTACGATAGTTTAGCTTTCCATCCATACTAATTAGGCTATGATACGACTTGTATTTCCTATTTTTTTAGCCTTCCGAAGTTTGCTCAAAAAATCGGTCATTTTTGAACATTTTCCCTTGGTCCCCCCTTTGCCATTTTTCAAAAAAGCGCGGTTTTCGACACTTTTGCAAAAGTTGTCATTTCTCGTCTAATAAGTGTTTTTTCATCCGGTTTTTTGCATAATCGAAATCTACGATAGTTTAGCTTTCCATCCATACTAATTAGGCTATGATACGACTTGTATTTCCTATTTTTTTAGCCTTCCGAAGTTTGCTCAAAAAATCGGTCATTTTTGAACATTTTCCCTTGGTCCCCCCTTTGCCATTTTTCAAAAAAGCGCGGTTTTCGACACTTTTGCAAAAGTTGTCATTTCTCGTCTAATAAGTGTTTTTTCATCCGGTTTTTTGCATAATCGAAATCTACGATAGTTTAGCTTTCCATCCATACTAATTAGGCTATGATACGACTTGTATTTCCTATTTTTTTAGCCTTCCGAAGTTTGCTCAAAAAATCGGTCATTTTTGAACATTTTCCCTTGGTCCCCCCTTTGCCATTTTTCAAAAAAGCGCGGTTTTCGACACTTTTGCAAAAGTTGTCATTTCTCGTCTAATAAGTGTTTTTTCATCCGGTTTTTTGCATAATCGAAATCTACGATAGTTTAGCTTTCCATCCATACTAATTAGGCTATGATACGACTTGTATTTCCTATTTTTTTAGCCTTCCGAAGTTTGCTCAAAAAATCGGTCATTTTTGAACATTTTCCCTTGGTCCCCCCTTTGCCATTTTTCAAAAAAGCGCGGTTTTCGACACTTTTGCAAAAGTTGTCATTTCTCGTCTAATAAGTGTTTTTTCATCCGGTTTTTTGCATAATCGAAATCTACGATAGTTTAGCTTTCCATCCATACTAATTAGGCTATGATACGACTTGTATTTCCTATTTTTTTAGCCTTCCGAAGTTTGCTCAAAAAATCGGTCATTTTTGAACATTTTCCCTTGGTCCCCCCTTTGCCATTTTTCAAAAAAGCGCGGTTTTCGACACTTTTGCAAAAGTTGTCATTTCTCGTCTAATAAGTGTTTTTTCATCCGGTTTTTTGCATAATCGAAATCTACGATAGTTTAGCTTTCCATCCATACTAATTAGGCTATGATACGACTTGTATTTCCTATTTTTTTAGCCTTCCGAAGTTTGCTCAAAAAATCGGTCATTTTTGAACATTTTCCCTTGGTCCCCCCTTTGCCATTTTTCAAAAAACCGCGGTTTTCGACACTTTTGCAAAAGTTGTCATTTCTCGTCTAATAAGTGTTTTTTCATCCGGTTTTTTGCATAATCGAAATCTACGATAGTTTAGCTTTCCATCCATACTAATTAGGCTATGATACGACTTGTATTTCCTATTTTTTTAGCCTTCCGAAGTTTGCTCAAAAAATCGGTCATTTTTGAACATTTTCCCTTGGTCCCCCCTTTGCCATTTTTCAAAAAAGCGCGGTTTTCGACACTTTTGCAAAAGTTGTCATTTCTCGTCTAATAAGTGTTTTTTCATCCGGTTTTTTGCATAATCGAAATCTACGATAGTTTAGCTTTCCATCCATACTAATTAGGCTATGATACGACTTGTATTTCCTATTTTTTTAGCCTTCCGAAGTTTGCTCAAAAAATCGGTCATTTTTGAACATTTTCCCTTGGTCCCCCCTTTGCCATTTTTCAAAAAAGCGCGGTTTTCGACACTTTTGCAAAAGTTGTCATTTCTCGTCTAATAAGTGTTTTTTCATCCGGTTTTTTGCATAATCGAAATCTACGATAGTTTAGCTTTCCATCCATACTAATTAGGCTATGATACGACTTGTATTTCCTATTTTTTTAGCCTTCCGAAGTTTGCTCAAAAAATCGGTCATTTTTGAACATTTTCCCTTGGTCCCCCCTTTGCCATTTTTCAAAAAAGCGCGGTTTTCGACACTTTTGCAAAAGTTGTCATTTCTCGTCTAATAAGTGTTTTTTCATCCGGTTTTTTGCATAATCGAAATCTACGATAGTTTAGCTTTCCATCCATACTAATTAGGCTATGATACGACTTGTATTTCCTATTTTTTTAGCCTTCCGAAGTTTGCTCAAAAAATCGGTCATTTTTGAACATTTTCCCTTGGTCCCCCCTTTGCCATTTTTCAAAAAAGCGCGGTTTTCGACACTTTTGCAAAAGTTGTCATTTCTCGTCTAATAAGTGTTTTTTCATCCGGTTTTTTGCATAATCGAAATCTACGATAGTTTAGCTTTCCATCCATACTAATTAGGCTATGATACGACTTGTATTTCCTATTTTTTTAGCCTTCCGAAGTTTGCTCAAAAAATCGGTCATTTTTGAACATTTTCCCTTGGTCCCCCCTTTGCCATTTTTCAAAAAAGCGCGGTTTTCGACACTTTTGCAAAAGTTGTCATTTCTCGTCTAATAAGTGTTTTTTCATCCGGTTTTTTGCATAATCGAAATCTACGATAGTTTAGCTTTCCATCCATACTAATTAGGCTATGATACGACTTGTATTTCCTATTTTTTTAGCCTTCCGAAGTTTGCTCAAAAAATCGGTCATTTTTGAACATTTTCCCTTGGTCCCCCCTTTGCCATTTTTCAAAAAAGCGCGGTTTTCGACACTTTTGCAAAAGTTGTCATTTCTCGTCTAATAAGTGTTTTTTCATCCGGTTTTTTGCATAATCGAAATCTACGATAGTTTAGCTTTCCATCCATACTAATTAGGCTATGATACGACTTGTATTTCCTATTTTTTTAGCCTTCCGAAGTTTGCTCAAAAAATCGGTCATTTTTGAACATTTTCCCTTGGTCCCCCCTTTGCCATTTTTCAAAAAAGCGCGGTTTTCGACACTTTTGCAAAAGTTGTCATTTCTCGTCTAATAAGTGTTTTTTCATCCGGTTTTTTGCATAATCGAAATCTACGATAGTTTAGCTTTCCATCCATACTAATTAGGCTATGATACGACTTGTATTTCCTATTTTTTTAGCCTTCCGAAGTTTGCTCAAAAAATCGGTCATTTTTGAACATTTTCCCTTGGTCCCCCCTTTGCCATTTTTCAAAAAAGCGCGGTTTTCGACACTTTTGCAAAAGTTGTCATTTCTCGTCTAATAAGTGTTTTTTCATCCGGTTTTTTGCATAATCGAAATCTACGATAGTTTAGCTTTCCATCCATACTAATTAGGCTATGATACGACTTGTATTTCCTATTTTTTTAGCCTTCCGAAGTTTGCTCAAAAAATCGGTCATTTTTGAACATTTTCCCTTGGTCCCCCCTTTGCCATTTTTCAAAAAAGCGCGGTTTTCGACACTTTTGCAAAAGTTGTCATTTCTCGTCTAATAAGTGTTTTTTCATCCGGTTTTTTGCATAATCGAAATCTACGATAGTTTAGCTTTCCATCCATACTAATTAGGCTATGATACGACTTGTATTTCCTATTTTTTTAGCCTTCCGAAGTTTGCTCAAAAAATCGGTCATTTTTGAACATTTTCCCTTGGTCCCCCCTTTGCCATTTTTCAAAAAAGCGCGGTTTTCGACACTTTTGCAAAAGTTGTCATTTCTCGTCTAATAAGTGTTTTTTCATCCGGTTTTTTGCATAATCGAAATCTACGATAGTTTAGCTTTCCATCCATACTAATTAGGCTATGATACGACTTGTATTTCCTATTTTTTTAGCCTTCCGAAGTTTGCTCAAAAAATCGGTCATTTTTGAACATTTTCCCTTGGTCCCCCCTTTGCCATTTTTCAAAAAAGCGCGGTTTTCGACACTTTTGCAAAAGTTGTCATTTCTCGTCTAATAAGTGTTTTTTCATCCGGTTTTTTGCATAATCGAAATCTACGATAGTTTAGCTTTCCATCCATACTAATTAGGCTATGATACGACTTGTATTTCCTATTTTTTTAGCCTTCCGAAGTTTGCTCAAAAAATCGGTCATTTTTGAACATTTTCCCTTGGTCCCCCCTTTGCCATTTTTCAAAAAAGCGCGGTTTTCGACACTTTTGCAAAAGTTGTCATTTCTCGTCTAATAAGTGTTTTTTCATCCGGTTTTTTGCATAATCGAAATCTACGATAGTTTAGCTTTCCATCCATACTAATTAGGCTATGATACGACTTGTATTTCCTATTTTTTTAGCCTTCCGAAGTTTGCTCAAAAAATCGGTCATTTTTGAACATTTTCCCTTGGTCCCCCCTTTGCCATTTTTCAAAAAAGCGCGGTTTTCGACACTTTTGCAAAAGTTGTCATTTCTCGTCTAATAAGTGTTTTTTCATCCGGTTTTTTGCATAATCGAAATCTACGATAGTTTAGCTTTCCATCCATACTAATTAGGCTATGATACGACTTGTATTTCCTATTTTTTTAGCCTTCCGAAGTTTGCTCAAAAAATCGGTCATTTTTGAACATTTTCCCTTGGTCCCCCCTTTGCCATTTTTCAAAAAAGCGCGGTTTTCGACACTTTTGCAAAAGTTGTCATTTCTCGTCTAATAAGTGTTTTTTCATCCGGTTTTTTGCATAATCGAAATCTACGATAGTTTAGCTTTCCATCCATACTAATTAGGCTATGATACGACTTGTATTTCCTATTTTTTTAGCCTTCCGAAGTTTGCTCAAAAAATCGGTCATTTTTGAACATTTTCCCTTGGTCCCCCCTTTGCCATTTTTCAAAAAAGCGCGGTTTTCGACACTTTTGCAAAAGTTGTCATTTCTCGTCTAATAAGTGTTTTTTCATCCGGTTTTTTGCATAATCGAAATCTACGATAGTTTAGCTTTCCATCCATACTAATTAGGCTATGATACGACTTGTATTTCCTATTTTTTTAGCCTTCCGAAGTTTGCTCAAAAAATCGGTCATTTTTGAACATTTTCCCTTGGTCCCCCCTTTGCCATTTTTCAAAAAAGCGCGGTTTTCGACACTTTTGCAAAAGTTGTCATTTCTCGTCTAATAAGTGTTTTTTCATCCGGTTTTTTGCATAATCGAAATCTACGATAGTTTAGCTTTCCATCCATACTAATTAGGCTATGATACGACTTGTATTTCCTATTTTTTTAGCCTTCCGAAGTTTGCTCAAAAAATCGGTCATTTTTGAACATTTTCCCTTGGTCCCCCCTTTGCCATTTTTCAAAAAAGCGCGGTTTTCGACACTTTTGCAAAAGTTGTCATTTCTCGTCTAATAAGTGTTTTTTCATCCGGTTTTTTGCATAATCGAAATCTACGATAGTTTAGCTTTCCATCCATACTAATTAGGCTATGATACGACTTGTATTTCCTATTTTTTTAGCCTTCCGAAGTTTGCTCAAAAAATCGGTCATTTTTGAACATTTTCCCTTGGTCCCCCCTTTGCCATTTTTCAAAAAACCGCGGTTTTCGACACTTTTGCAAAAGTTGTCATTTCTCGTCTAATAAGTGTTTTTTCATCCGGTTTTTTGCATAATCGAAATCTACGATAGTTTAGCTTTCCATCCATACTAATTAGGCTATGATACGACTTGTATTTCCTATTTTTTTAGCCTTCCGAAGTTTGCTCAAAAAATCGGTCATTTTTGAACATTTTCCCTTGGTCCCCCCTTTGCCATTTTTCAAAAAAGCGCGGTTTTCGACACTTTTGCAAAAGTTGTCATTTCTCGTCTAATAAGTGTTTTTTCATCCGGTTTTTTGCATAATCGAAATCTACGATAGTTTAGCTTTCCATCCATACTAATTAGGCTATGATACGACTTGTATTTCCTATTTTTTTAGCCTTCCGAAGTTTGCTCAAAAAATCGGTCATTTTTGAACATTTTCCCTTGGTCCCCCCTTTGCCATTTTTCAAAAAAGCGCGGTTTTCGACACTTTTGCAAAAGTTGTCATTTCTCGTCTAATAAGTGTTTTTTCATCCGGTTTTTTGCATAATCGAAATCTACGATAGTTTAGCTTTCCATCCATACTAATTAGGCTATGATACGACTTGTATTTCCTATTTTTTTAGCCTTCCGAAGTTTGCTCAAAAAATCGGTCATTTTTGAACATTTTCCCTTGGTCCCCCCTTTGCCATTTTTCAAAAAAGCGCGGTTTTCGACACTTTTGCAAAAGTTGTCATTTCTCGTCTAATAAGTGTTTTTTCATCCGGTTTTTTGCATAATCGAAATCTACGATAGTTTAGCTTTCCATCCATACTAATTAGGCTATGATACGACTTGTATTTCCTATTTTTTTAGCCTTCCGAAGTTTGCTCAAAAAATCGGTCATTTTTGAACATTTTCCCTTGGTCCCCCCTTTGCCATTTTTCAAAAAAGCGCGGTTTTCGACACTTTTGCAAAAGTTGTCATTTCTCGTCTAATAAGTGTTTTTTCATCCGGTTTTTTGCATAATCGAAATCTACGATAGTTTAGCTTTCCATCCATACTAATTAGGCTATGATACGACTTGTATTTCCTATTTTTTTAGCCTTCCGAAGTTTGCTCAAAAAATCGGTCATTTTTGAACATTTTCCCTTGGTCCCCCCTTTGCCATTTTTCAAAAAAGCGCGGTTTTCGACACTTTTGCAAAAGTTGTCATTTCTCGTCTAATAAGTGTTTTTTCATCCGGTTTTTTGCATAATCGAAATCTACGATAGTTTAGCTTTCCATCCATACTAATTAGGCTATGATACGACTTGTATTTCCTATTTTTTTAGCCTTCCGAAGTTTGCTCAAAAAATCGGTCATTTTTGAACATTTTCCCTTGGTCCCCCCTTTGCCATTTTTCAAAAAAGCGCGGTTTTCGACACTTTTGCAAAAGTTGTCATTTCTCGTCTAATAAGTGTTTTTTCATCCGGTTTTTTGCATAATCGAAATCTACGATAGTTTAGCTTTCCATCCATACTAATTAGGCTATGATACGACTTGTATTTCCTATTTTTTTAGCCTTCCGAAGTTTGCTCAAAAAATCGGTCATTTTTGAACATTTTCCCTTGGTCCCCCCTTTGCCATTTTTCAAAAAAGCGCGGTTTTCGACACTTTTGCAAAAGTTGTCATTTCTCGTCTAATAAGTGTTTTTTCATCCGGTTTTTTGCATAATCGAAATCTACGATAGTTTAGCTTTCCATCCATACTAATTAGGCTATGATACGACTTGTATTTCCTATTTTTTTAGCCTTCCGAAGTTTGCTCAAAAAATCGGTCATTTTTGAACATTTTCCCTTGGTCCCCCCTTTGCCATTTTTCAAAAAAGCGCGGTTTTCGACACTTTTGCAAAAGTTGTCATTTCTCGTCTAATAAGTGTTTTTTCATCCGGTTTTTTGCATAATCGAAATCTACGATAGTTTAGCTTTCCATCCATACTAATTAGGCTATGATACGACTTGTATTTCCTATTTTTTTAGCCTTCCGAAGTTTGCTCAAAAAATCGGTCATTTTTGAACATTTTCCCTTGGTCCCCCCTTTGCCATTTTTCAAAAAAGCGCGGTTTTCGACACTTTTGCAAAAGTTGTCATTTCTCGTCTAATAAGTGTTTTTTCATCCGGTTTTTTGCATAATCGAAATCTACGATAGTTTAGCTTTCCATCCATACTAATTAGGCTATGATACGACTTGTATTTCCTATTTTTTTAGCCTTCCGAAGTTTGCTCAAAAAATCGGTCATTTTTGAACATTTTCCCTTGGTCCCCCCTTTGCCATTTTTCAAAAAAGCGCGGTTTTCGACACTTTTGCAAAAGTTGTCATTTCTCGTCTAATAAGTGTTTTTTCATCCGGTTTTTTGCATAATCGAAATCTACGATAGTTTAGCTTTCCATCCATACTAATTAGGCTATGATACGACTTGTATTTCCTATTTTTTTAGCCTTCCGAAGTTTGCTCAAAAAATCGGTCATTTTTGAACATTTTCCCTTGGTCCCCCCTTTGCCATTTTTCAAAAAAGCGCGGTTTTCGACACTTTTGCAAAAGTTGTCATTTCTCGTCTAATAAGTGTTTTTTCATCCGGTTTTTTGCATAATCGAAATCTACGATAGTTTAGCTTTCCATCCATACTAATTAGGCTATGATACGACTTGTATTTCCTATTTTTTTAGCCTTCCGAAGTTTGCTCAAAAAATCGGTCATTTTTGAACATTTTCCCTTGGTCCCCCCTTTGCCATTTTTCAAAAAAGCGCGGTTTTCGACACTTTTGCAAAAGTTGTCATTTCTCGTCTAATAAGTGTTTTTTCATCCGGTTTTTTGCATAATCGAAATCTACGATAGTTTAGCTTTCCATCCATACTAATTAGGCTATGATACGACTTGTATTTCCTATTTTTTTAGCCTTCCGAAGTTTGCTCAAAAAATCGGTCATTTTTGAACATTTTCCCTTGGTCCCCCCTTTGCCATTTTTCAAAAAAGCGCGGTTTTCGACACTTTTGCAAAAGTTGTCATTTCTCGTCTAATAAGTGTTTTTTCATCCGGTTTTTTGCATAATCGAAATCTACGATAGTTTAGCTTTCCATCCATACTAATTAGGCTATGATACGACTTGTATTTCCTATTTTTTTAGCCTTCCGAAGTTTGCTCAAAAAATCGGTCATTTTTGAACATTTTCCCTTGGTCCCCCCTTTGCCATTTTTCAAAAAAGCGCGGTTTTCGACACTTTTGCAAAAGTTGTCATTTCTCGTCTAATAAGTGTTTTTTCATCCGGTTTTTTGCATAATCGAAATCTACGATAGTTTAGCTTTCCATCCATACTAATTAGGCTATGATACGACTTGTATTTCCTATTTTTTTAGCCTTCCGAAGTTTGCTCAAAAAATCGGTCATTTTTGAACATTTTCCCTTGGTCCCCCCTTTGCCATTTTTCAAAAAAGCGCGGTTTTCGACACTTTTGCAAAAGTTGTCATTTCTCGTCTAATAAGTGTTTTTTCATCCGGTTTTTTGCATAATCGAAATCTACGATAGTTTAGCTTTCCATCCATACTAATTAGGCTATGATACGACTTGTATTTCCTATTTTTTTAGCCTTCCGAAGTTTGCTCAAAAAATCGGTCATTTTTGAACATTTTCCCTTGGTCCCCCCTTTGCCATTTTTCAAAAAAGCGCGGTTTTCGACACTTTTGCAAAAGTTGTCATTTCTCGTCTAATAAGTGTTTTTTCATCCGGTTTTTTGCATAATCGAAATCTACGATAGTTTAGCTTTCCATCCATACTAATTAGGCTATGATACGACTTGTATTTCCTATTTTTTTAGCCTTCCGAAGTTTGCTCAAAAAATCGGTCATTTTTGAACATTTTCCCTTGGTCCCCCCTTTGCCATTTTTCAAAAAAGCGCGGTTTTCGACACTTTTGCAAAAGTTGTCATTTCTCGTCTAATAAGTGTTTTTTCATCCGGTTTTTTGCATAATCGAAATCTACGATAGTTTAGCTTTCCATCCATACTAATTAGGCTATGATACGACTTGTATTTCCTATTTTTTTAGCCTTCCGAAGTTTGCTCAAAAAATCGGTCATTTTTGAACATTTTCCCTTGGTCCCCCCTTTGCCATTTTTCAAAAAAGCGCGGTTTTCGACACTTTTGCAAAAGTTGTCATTTCTCGTCTAATAAGTGTTTTTTCATCCGGTTTTTTGCATAATCGAAATCTACGATAGTTTAGCTTTCCATCCATACTAATTAGGCTATGATACGACTTGTATTTCCTATTTTTTTAGCCTTCCGAAGTTTGCTCAAAAAATCGGTCATTTTTGAACATTTTCCCTTGGTCCCCCCTTTGCCATTTTTCAAAAAACCGCGGTTTTCGACACTTTTGCAAAAGTTGTCATTTCTCGTCTAATAAGTGTTTTTTCATCCGGTTTTTTGCATAATCGAAATCTACGATAGTTTAGCTTTCCATCCATACTAATTAGGCTATGATACGACTTGTATTTCCTATTTTTTTAGCCTTCCGAAGTTTGCTCAAAAAATCGGTCATTTTTGAACATTTTCCCTTGGTCCCCCCTTTGCCATTTTTCAAAAAAGCGCGGTTTTCGACACTTTTGCAAAAGTTGTCATTTCTCGTCTAATAAGTGTTTTTTCATCCGGTTTTTTGCATAATCGAAATCTACGATAGTTTAGCTTTCCATCCATACTAATTAGGCTATGATACGACTTGTATTTCCTATTTTTTTAGCCTTCCGAAGTTTGCTCAAAAAATCGGTCATTTTTGAACATTTTCCCTTGGTCCCCCCTTTGCCATTTTTCAAAAAAGCGCGGTTTTCGACACTTTTGCAAAAGTTGTCATTTCTCGTCTAATAAGTGTTTTTTCATCCGGTTTTTTGCATAATCGAAATCTACGATAGTTTAGCTTTCCATCCATACTAATTAGGCTATGATACGACTTGTATTTCCTATTTTTTTAGCCTTCCGAAGTTTGCTCAAAAAATCGGTCATTTTTGAACATTTTCCCTTGGTCCCCCCTTTGCCATTTTTCAAAAAAGCGCGGTTTTCGACACTTTTGCAAAAGTTGTCATTTCTCGTCTAATAAGTGTTTTTTCATCCGGTTTTTTGCATAATCGAAATCTACGATAGTTTAGCTTTCCATCCATACTAATTAGGCTATGATACGACTTGTATTTCCTATTTTTTTAGCCTTCCGAAGTTTGCTCAAAAAATCGGTCATTTTTGAACATTTTCCCTTGGTCCCCCCTTTGCCATTTTTCAAAAAAGCGCGGTTTTCGACACTTTTGCAAAAGTTGTCATTTCTCGTCTAATAAGTGTTTTTTCATCCGGTTTTTTGCATAATCGAAATCTACGATAGTTTAGCTTTCCATCCATACTAATTAGGCTATGATACGACTTGTATTTCCTATTTTTTTAGCCTTCCGAAGTTTGCTCAAAAAATCGGTCATTTTTGAACATTTTCCCTTGGTCCCCCCTTTGCCATTTTTCAAAAAAGCGCGGTTTTCGACACTTTTGCAAAAGTTGTCATTTCTCGTCTAATAAGTGTTTTTTCATCCGGTTTTTTGCATAATCGAAATCTACGATAGTTTAGCTTTCCATCCATACTAATTAGGCTATGATACGACTTGTATTTCCTATTTTTTTAGCCTTCCGAAGTTTGCTCAAAAAATCGGTCATTTTTGAACATTTTCCCTTGGTCCCCCCTTTGCCATTTTTCAAAAAAGCGCGGTTTTCGACACTTTTGCAAAAGTTGTCATTTCTCGTCTAATAAGTGTTTTTTCATCCGGTTTTTTGCATAATCGAAATCTACGATAGTTTAGCTTTCCATCCATACTAATTAGGCTATGATACGACTTGTATTTCCTATTTTTTTAGCCTTCCGAAGTTTGCTCAAAAAATCGGTCATTTTTGAACATTTTCCCTTGGTCCCCCCTTTGCCATTTTTCAAAAAAGCGCGGTTTTCGACACTTTTGCAAAAGTTGTCATTTCTCGTCTAATAAGTGTTTTTTCATCCGGTTTTTTGCATAATCGAAATCTACGATAGTTTAGCTTTCCATCCATACTAATTAGGCTATGATACGACTTGTATTTCCTATTTTTTTAGCCTTCCGAAGTTTGCTCAAAAAATCGGTCATTTTTGAACATTTTCCCTTGGTCCCCCCTTTGCCATTTTTCAAAAAAGCGCGGTTTTCGACACTTTTGCAAAAGTTGTCATTTCTCGTCTAATAAGTGTTTTTTCATCCGGTTTTTTGCATAATCGAAATCTACGATAGTTTAGCTTTCCATCCATACTAATTAGGCTATGATACGACTTGTATTTCCTATTTTTTTAGCCTTCCGAAGTTTGCTCAAAAAATCGGTCATTTTTGAACATTTTCCCTTGGTCCCCCCTTTGCCATTTTTCAAAAAAGCGCGGTTTTCGACACTTTTGCA
The DNA here is from genome assembly GCF_036669925.1 of Montipora capricornis. Taxonomy (NCBI): domain Eukaryota; kingdom Metazoa; phylum Cnidaria; class Anthozoa; order Scleractinia; family Acroporidae; genus Montipora; species Montipora capricornis. Next base: position 7,397 of record NW_027180099.1, on the reverse strand, counting down.
AAAGTTGTCATTTCTCGTCTAATAAGTGTTTTTTCATCCGGTTTTTTGCATAATCGAAATCTACGATAGTTTAGCTTTCCATCCATACTAATTAGGCTATGATACGACTTGTATTTCCTATTTTTTTAGCCTTCCGAAGTTTGCTCAAAAAATCGGTCATTTTTGAACATTTTCCCTTGGTCCCCCCTTTGCCATTTTTCAAAAAAGCGCGGTTTTCGACACTTTTGCAAAAGTTGTCATTTCTCGTCTAATAAGTGTTTTTTCATCCGGTTTTTTGCATAATCGAAATCTACGATAGTTTAGCTTTCCATCCATACTAATTAGGCTATGATACGACTTGTATTTCCTATTTTTTTAGCCTTCCGAAGTTTGCTCAAAAAATCGGTCATTTTTGAACATTTTCCCTTGGTCCCCCCTTTGCCATTTTTCAAAAAACCGCGGTTTTCGACACTTTTGCAAAAGTTGTCATTTCTCGTCTAATAAGTGTTTTTTCATCCGGTTTTTTGCATAATCGAAATCTACGATAGTTTAGCTTTCCATCCATACTAATTAGGCTATGATACGACTTGTATTTCCTATTTTTTTAGCCTTCCGAAGTTTGCTCAAAAAATCGGTCATTTTTGAACATTTTCCCTTGGTCCCCCCTTTGCCATTTTTCAAAAAAGCGCGGTTTTCGACACTTTTGCAAAAGTTGTCATTTCTCGTCTAATAAGTGTTTTTTCATCCGGTTTTTTGCATAATCGAAATCTACGATAGTTTAGCTTTCCATCCATACTAATTAGGCTATGATACGACTTGTATTTCCTATTTTTTTAGCCTTCCGAAGTTTGCTCAAAAAATCGGTCATTTTTGAACATTTTCCCTTGGTCCCCCCTTTGCCATTTTTCAAAAAAGCGCGGTTTTCGACACTTTTGCAAAAGTTGTCATTTCTCGTCTAATAAGTGTTTTTTCATCCGGTTTTTTGCATAATCGAAATCTACGATAGTTTAGCTTTCCATCCATACTAATTAGGCTATGATACGACTTGTATTTCCTATTTTTTTAGCCTTCCGAAGTTTGCTCAAAAAATCGGTCATTTTTGAACATTTTCCCTTGGTCCCCCCTTTGCCATTTTTCAAAAAAGCGCGGTTTTCGACACTTTTGCAAAAGTTGTCATTTCTCGTCTAATAAGTGTTTTTTCATCCGGTTTTTTGCATAATCGAAATCTACGATAGTTTAGCTTTCCATCCATACTAATTAGGCTATGATACGACTTGTATTTCCTATTTTTTTAGCCTTCCGAAGTTTGCTCAAAAAATCGGTCATTTTTGAACATTTTCCCTTGGTCCCCCCTTTGCCATTTTTCAAAAAAGCGCGGTTTTCGACACTTTTGCAAAAGTTGTCATTTCTCGTCTAATAAGTGTTTTTTCATCCGGTTTTTTGCATAATCGAAATCTACGATAGTTTAGCTTTCCATCCATACTAATTAGGCTATGATACGACTTGTATTTCCTATTTTTTTAGCCTTCCGAAGTTTGCTCAAAAAATCGGTCATTTTTGAACATTTTCCCTTGGTCCCCCCTTTGCCATTTTTCAAAAAAGCGCGGTTTTCGACACTTTTGCAAAAGTTGTCATTTCTCGTCTAATAAGTGTTTTTTCATCCGGTTTTTTGCATAATCGAAATCTACGATAGTTTAGCTTTCCATCCATACTAATTAGGCTATGATACGACTTGTATTTCCTATTTTTTTAGCCTTCCGAAGTTTGCTCAAAAAATCGGTCATTTTTGAACATTTTCCCTTGGTCCCCCCTTTGCCATTTTTCAAAAAAGCGCGGTTTTCGACACTTTTGCAAAAGTTGTCATTTCTCGTCTAATAAGTGTTTTTTCATCCGGTTTTTTGCATAATCGAAATCTACGATAGTTTAGCTTTCCATCCATACTAATTAGGCTATGATACGACTTGTATTTCCTATTTTTTTAGCCTTCCGAAGTTTGCTCAAAAAATCGGTCATTTTTGAACATTTTCCCTTGGTCCCCCCTTTGCCATTTTTCAAAAAAGCGCGGTTTTCGACACTTTTGCAAAAGTTGTCATTTCTCGTCTAATAAGTGTTTTTTCATCCGGTTTTTTGCATAATCGAAATCTACGATAGTTTAGCTTTCCATCCATACTAATTAGGCTATGATACGACTTGTATTTCCTATTTTTTTAGCCTTCCGAAGTTTGCTCAAAAAATCGGTCATTTTTGAACATTTTCCCTTGGTCCCCCCTTTGCCATTTTTCAAAAAAGCGCGGTTTTCGACACTTTTGCAAAAGTTGTCATTTCTCGTCTAATAAGTGTTTTTTCATCCGGTTTTTTGCATAATCGAAATCTACGATAGTTTAGCTTTCCATCCATACTAATTAGGCTATGATACGACTTGTATTTCCTATTTTTTTAGCCTTCCGAAGTTTGCTCAAAAAATCGGTCATTTTTGAACATTTTCCCTTGGTCCCCCCTTTGCCATTTTTCAAAAAAGCGCGGTTTTCGACACTTTTGCAAAAGTTGTCATTTCTCGTCTAATAAGTGTTTTTTCATCCGGTTTTTTGCATAATCGAAATCTACGATAGTTTAGCTTTCCATCCATACTAATTAGGCTATGATACGACTTGTATTTCCTATTTTTTTAGCCTTCCGAAGTTTGCTCAAAAAATCGGTCATTTTTGAACATTTTCCCTTGGTCCCCCCTTTGCCATTTTTCAAAAAAGCGCGGTTTTCGACACTTTTGCAAAAGTTGTCATTTCTCGTCTAATAAGTGTTTTTTCATCCGGTTTTTTGCATAATCGAAATCTACGATAGTTTAGCTTTCCATCCATACTAATTAGGCTATGATACGACTTGTATTTCCTATTTTTTTAGCCTTCCGAAGTTTGCTCAAAAAATCGGTCATTTTTGAACATTTTCCCTTGGTCCCCCCTTTGCCATTTTTCAAAAAAGCGCGGTTTTCGACACTTTTGCAAAAGTTGTCATTTCTCGTCTAATAAGTGTTTTTTCATCCGGTTTTTTGCATAATCGAAATCTACGATAGTTTAGCTTTCCATCCATACTAATTAGGCTATGATACGACTTGTATTTCCTATTTTTTTAGCCTTCCGAAGTTTGCTCAAAAAATCGGTCATTTTTGAACATTTTCCCTTGGTCCCCCCTTTGCCATTTTTCAAAAAAGCGCGGTTTTCGACACTTTTGCAAAAGTTGTCATTTCTCGTCTAATAAGTGTTTTTTCATCCGGTTTTTTGCATAATCGAAATCTACGATAGTTTAGCTTTCCATCCATACTAATTAGGCTATGATACGACTTGTATTTCCTATTTTTTTAGCCTTCCGAAGTTTGCTCAAAAAATCGGTCATTTTTGAACATTTTCCCTTGGTCCCCCCTTTGCCATTTTTCAAAAAAGCGCGGTTTTCGACACTTTTGCAAAAGTTGTCATTTCTCGTCTAATAAGTGTTTTTTCATCCGGTTTTTTGCATAATCGAAATCTACGATAGTTTAGCTTTCCATCCATACTAATTAGGCTATGATACGACTTGTATTTCCTATTTTTTTAGCCTTCCGAAGTTTGCTCAAAAAATCGGTCATTTTTGAACATTTTCCCTTGGTCCCCCCTTTGCCATTTTTCAAAAAAGCGCGGTTTTCGACACTTTTGCAAAAGTTGTCATTTCTCGTCTAATAAGTGTTTTTTCATCCGGTTTTTTGCATAATCGAAATCTACGATAGTTTAGCTTTCCATCCATACTAATTAGGCTATGATACGACTTGTATTTCCTATTTTTTTAGCCTTCCGAAGTTTGCTCAAAAAATCGGTCATTTTTGAACATTTTCCCTTGGTCCCCCCTTTGCCATTTTTCAAAAAAGCGCGGTTTTCGACACTTTTGCAAAAGTTGTCATTTCTCGTCTAATAAGTGTTTTTTCATCCGGTTTTTTGCATAATCGAAATCTACGATAGTTTAGCTTTCCATCCATACTAATTAGGCTATGATACGACTTGTATTTCCTATTTTTTTAGCCTTCCGAAGTTTGCTCAAAAAATCGGTCATTTTTGAACATTTTCCCTTGGTCCCCCCTTTGCCATTTTTCAAAAAAGCGCGGTTTTCGACACTTTTGCAAAAGTTGTCATTTCTCGTCTAATAAGTGTTTTTTCATCCGGTTTTTTGCATAATCGAAATCTACGATAGTTTAGCTTTCCATCCATACTAATTAGGCTATGATACGACTTGTATTTCCTATTTTTTTAGCCTTCCGAAGTTTGCTCAAAAAATCGGTCATTTTTGAACATTTTCCCTTGGTCCCCCCTTTGCCATTTTTCAAAAAAGCGCGGTTTTCGACACTTTTGCAAAAGTTGTCATTTCTCGTCTAATAAGTGTTTTTTCATCCGGTTTTTTGCATAATCGAAATCTACGATAGTTTAGCTTTCCATCCATACTAATTAGGCTATGATACGACTTGTATTTCCTATTTTTTTAGCCTTCCGAAGTTTGCTCAAAAAATCGGTCATTTTTGAACATTTTCCCTTGGTCCCCCCTTTGCCATTTTTCAAAAAAGCGCGGTTTTCGACACTTTTGCAAAAGTTGTCATTTCTCGTCTAATAAGTGTTTTTTCATCCGGTTTTTTGCATAATCGAAATCTACGATAGTTTAGCTTTCCATCCATACTAATTAGGCTATGATACGACTTGTATTTCCTATTTTTTTAGCCTTCCGAAGTTTGCTCAAAAAATCGGTCATTTTTGAACATTTTCCCTTGGTCCCCCCTTTGCCATTTTTCAAAAAAGCGCGGTTTTCGACACTTTTGCAAAAGTTGTCATTTCTCGTCTAATAAGTGTTTTTTCATCCGGTTTTTTGCATAATCGAAATCTACGATAGTTTAGCTTTCCATCCATACTAATTAGGCTATGATACGACTTGTATTTCCTATTTTTTTAGCCTTCCGAAGTTTGCTCAAAAAATCGGTCATTTTTGAACATTTTCCCTTGGTCCCCCCTTTGCCATTTTTCAAAAAAGCGCGGTTTTCGACACTTTTGCAAAAGTTGTCATTTCTCGTCTAATAAGTGTTTTTTCATCCGGTTTTTTGCATAATCGAAATCTACGATAGTTTAGCTTTCCATCCATACTAATTAGGCTATGATACGACTTGTATTTCCTATTTTTTTAGCCTTCCGAAGTTTGCTCAAAAAATCGGTCATTTTTGAACATTTTCCCTTGGTCCCCCCTTTGCCATTTTTCAAAAAAGCGCGGTTTTCGACACTTTTGCAAAAGTTGTCATTTCTCGTCTAATAAGTGTTTTTTCATCCGGTTTTTTGCATAATCGAAATCTACGATAGTTTAGCTTTCCATCCATACTAATTAGGCTATGATACGACTTGTATTTCCTATTTTTTTAGCCTTCCGAAGTTTGCTCAAAAAATCGGTCATTTTTGAACATTTTCCCTTGGTCCCCCCTTTGCCATTTTTCAAAAAAGCGCGGTTTTCGACACTTTTGCAAAAGTTGTCATTTCTCGTCTAATAAGTGTTTTTTCATCCGGTTTTTTGCATAATCGAAATCTACGATAGTTTAGCTTTCCATCCATACTAATTAGGCTATGATACGACTTGTATTTCCTATTTTTTTAGCCTTCCGAAGTTTGCTCAAAAAATCGGTCATTTTTGAACATTTTCCCTTGGTCCCCCCTTTGCCATTTTTCAAAAAAGCGCGGTTTTCGACACTTTTGCAAAAGTTGTCATTTCTCGTCTAATAAGTGTTTTTTCATCCGGTTTTTTGCATAATCGAAATCTACGATAGTTTAGCTTTCCATCCATACTAATTAGGCTATGATACGACTTGTATTTCCTATTTTTTTAGCCTTCCGAAGTTTGCTCAAAAAATCGGTCATTTTTGAACATTTTCCCTTGGTCCCCCCTTTGCCATTTTTCAAAAAAGCGCGGTTTTCGACACTTTTGCAAAAGTTGTCATTTCTCGTCTAATAAGTGTTTTTTCATCCGGTTTTTTGCATAATCGAAATCTACGATAGTTTAGCTTTCCATCCATACTAATTAGGCTATGATACGACTTGTATTTCCTATTTTTTTAGCCTTCCGAAGTTTGCTCAAAAAATCGGTCATTTTTGAACATTTTCCCTTGGTCCCCCCTTTGCCATTTTTCAAAAAAGCGCGGTTTTCGACACTTTTGCAAAAGTTGTCATTTCTCGTCTAATAAGTGTTTTTTCATCCGGTTTTTTGCATAATCGAAATCTACGATAGTTTAGCTTTCCATCCATACTAATTAGGCTATGATACGACTTGTATTTCCTATTTTTTTAGCCTTCCGAAGTTTGCTCAAAAAATCGGTCATTTTTGAACATTTTCCCTTGGTCCCCCCTTTGCCATTTTTCAAAAAAGCGCGGTTTTCGACACTTTTGCAAAAGTTGTCATTTCTCGTCTAATAAGTGTTTTTTCATCCGGTTTTTTGCATAATCGAAATCTACGATAGTTTAGCTTTCCATCCATACTAATTAGGCTATGATACGACTTGTATTTCCTATTTTTTTAGCCTTCCGAAGTTTGCTCAAAAAATCGGTCATTTTTGAACATTTTCCCTTGGTCCCCCCTTTGCCATTTTTCAAAAAAGCGCGGTTTTCGACACTTTTGCAAAAGTTGTCATTTCTCGTCTAATAAGTGTTTTTTCATCCGGTTTTTTGCATAATCGAAATCTACGATAGTTTAGCTTTCCATCCATACTAATTAGGCTATGATACGACTTGTATTTCCTATTTTTTTAGCCTTCCGAAGTTTGCTCAAAAAATCGGTCATTTTTGAACATTTTCCCTTGGTCCCCCCTTTGCCATTTTTCAAAAAAGCGCGGTTTTCGACACTTTTGCAAAAGTTGTCATTTCTCGTCTAATAAGTGTTTTTTCATCCGGTTTTTTGCATAATCGAAATCTACGATAGTTTAGCTTTCCATCCATACTAATTAGGCTATGATACGACTTGTATTTCCTATTTTTTTAGCCTTCCGAAGTTTGCTCAAAAAATCGGTCATTTTTGAACATTTTCCCTTGGTCCCCCTTTGCCATTTTTCAAAAACCGCGGTTTTCGACACTTTTGCAAAAGTTGTCATTTCTCGTCTAATAGGTGTTTTTTCATCCGTTTTTTGCATAATCGAAATCTACGATAGTTTAGCTTTCCATCCATACTAATTAGGCTATGATACGACTTGTATTTCCTATTTTTTTAGCCTTCCGAAGTTTGCTCAAAAAATCGGTCATTTTTGAACATTTTCCCTTGGTCCCCCCTTTGCCATTTTTCAAAAAACCGCGGTTTTCGACACTTTTGCACAAAGTGTCATTTCTCGTCTAATAGGTGTTATTTCATGCGGTTTTTTGCATAATCGAAATCTACGATAGTTT
>NW_027180098.1:45000-51176 GCF_036669925.1 Montipora capricornis | reverse complement strand
AAACATTTTGAAAGAAGCGCCCCGATTCCAGCGACAACATCAGGCCACCTTCAACTGCACGCTCCTGATCACGTTGCAACAGCGGTCAACATTTGGCGGGTAACAGTGAACTGTTTCCCCGTTTGACGTAATAGTTTTCGCAATGTTGCCCGCTCATGGCATTTGGCGGTAAACAGTTTCATTGGTAAATGCCATGTGACCATGAACTAGGACCAATGGAATGGGCGCGCTGTCGCGGGGGAAAAAAAACTCCAGCTATATAACCAACAAGTGATGTGTTTGTATACCCAGCCTTGTTTCCACGCTGAGTAAATTTTTTTTTTCGACATGCGCATTACAGGAAACGGTAGGTCATAAGTCTCATTCTCGTTTCCAGAGCTTCGATCCTCTTGGCCGTGGCGCTGGCCAAGAGGTTCGCACAGCACTGGGAACGAGGAATGGTCCAAATCTCAAATTAAAATAATAATGCAAGGCTGGTTGTTCGGGTCTGTGAGGTATGCATATACTTGGAACTCAAGAAAGAAAGACCATTTTGTGAAACAACAACACCTATATTTCGGTGCTTTGCAAACAGCTGCCTTCATCGTGAAGGGTGAATGACCGTTACACCCCCAAGCGTTTCTTACGTGATAATAAGTAGTGGGACTTTACGATTTACGGACGCGGTCGTCAACCAGGTGCCGTGTTGCTCAAAGCCTGGTTAGCGCTAACCGGTTGGTAACGAGGCATCAAAACCTATAGGGTTTCCATGGCATTTAACGCTGGTTTAGCGCTAACCATGCTTCGAGCAACCCGGGCCAGAACGCCACGAAACAACAATATCATTGGTTAAAAGAGGAAAACTAATCGTGCTGCACGTGCAGCACGCATTTTATCACATACTCGTGCGGTACTCTGCACAAAACCACGTGAAATCACCAAATTTGAAGTTTGACGACAACGCGAGCGCACAAAATGTGAATCTATAATGCTCAGGGTATTTACTCTGAAACCGCTCGTACCAATTTATTTTCAGGATACTTCGCCAACATAATCATTGCACGACGCGAACATTGCTAACGGCGAGAACTTACGATAGTGCAAAGTTAGCAACTTCAGAATACCCGGCCACGATTGCGTGACATTGAACGCTTGCTCCTGCAGTCCCGAAGTCGATGAAAGTTTGAGCTGGTAATCTATGGCTCCCGCAGTCCCGCACTCTCCGCAGTGGAAAAAGGATGAATATGAAATGGGGATAAAACTACTGCTCCCGCAGTCCCGCACTCCGGCAGTGGACATAGCAAGTATATGTAATGGGGGTAAAACTACTGCTCCCGCAGTCCCGCACTCCCGCAGTGGAAAAAGCAAGTATATGAAATGGGGTTACAACTGCTGCTCCCGCAGTCCCGCACTCCCGCAGTGGAAAAAAGGCATGAATATGAAATGGGGGTAAAACTACTGCTCCCGCAGTCCCGCACTCCCGCAGTGGAAAAAGGATGAATATGGAATGGGGGAAAAACTGTTGCTCCCGCAGTGGAAAAAGGATGAATATGAAATGGAGGTAAAACTGCTGCTCCTGCAGTCTCATAAAAAGTGTAGTTAAGCTAACCGCAAATTGACAGCTAAAGTTTTTGAAAGAGTGCTTCGACCTAATCACTGAAACAAGCGCTTAGGCTTAATCAGTAAACGAGTGCCTATAATGTTCAGACGATCTCATAAAAAAGTGTAGTTAACCAAACCGCAAATTGAAAGCTAATATTTTAAACGAGTGCTTCGACTTAATCACTAAAACAAGCGCTTAGGCTTCATCAGTAAACGAGTGCTATATTCTTCAGACGATCTCATAAAAAGTCTTCTTAGAAGCATGCATTTAATGTCAGACGATCTCATAAAAAGTGTAGTTAACCAAACCGTAAATTGAAAGCTAAAACTGATTTTACATCCTTTTTCCACCGCGGGAGTGCCGGGACTGAGGGAGCAGTAGTTTTATCCCCATTTCATATTCATCCTTTTACACTGCGGGAGTGCGGAGGACTGCGGGAGCCACAGATTACCAGCTCAAACTTTCATCGACTTCGGGGACTGCGGGAGCATGCATTTAATGTCACGCAATTGTGGCAGGGTATTTTGAAGTTTAGCCTATAATAAGTTACATTTTGAGGTGACCTTTTCGTTGACCTCACCGTCGTAGATCGTAAAGTCCCTAATAATAAAAGATTGACGTAACAAATCATGTGCGCGCGAAATAACGAAAACAACTTTATTTCGCGCGCGAATGATTTCTTACCTCACTTAGTAAGAACGCTTGAGGGTTTAACGGTCATTCACCCTGATAAAGGTGGCTGTTTGCAAGTTGCCACCGAAATATATATGTTGTTGTTTTAAACATAGGTGGCACAACCTCTGTGTTGTGTTTGAATTGGCGAGTTTTATGCGATACAAATCAGAATCGAAGGCATAAAAGGAATATTGTGACGATCAGCCCTGCGCCTGCACCCGAACTGTCAATTGGTAACAAGTCACCCCTCCTTTAGTGTAAATCTTCCGCTCCACTCCTAAACCGGAATTGACATGAAGCGAAACCTCGCGCTCTTCAAGTTCGGGGAGGAGTGGAGCAAAAGATTTGTACTGAGGGAGCGGTGACTTGTCACCAATTGACCGTTTGGGTGCACGGCTGATCGTCACAAGGATGTTGACAGATGGAGAAATTGAAATTTTGCGGCAAATTTTGCTTCACAGAGTGGATAGTGCTCAGGACTATTCCCTTGATAGAATCTTGGAACATGTTGCTGGCCGAGTTTGAGGCGGGATTGAAGGATTTTGGCCACATTTTTGGCTCGATTTCTCGGTTCGCTTGGCCCTTTGACTGGTGATCTCTCTCATTTAGAGACAGGTCTGCGGTTGAGGATATCTTGCAAAATAGGGGACATAATGGCACCAGATTACCAAAGAACGATCACAAAGAGACAACAGACAAGTAAGTGTAACATTTAGTGCTTATTTCTTTTGTTAAGCCTTCTGATTTGTATCAAATAACACTTGCCAATGATACAAGCTCTCTAAATTCACAACACACCACAGAGTTTGAGCCATCTATGGTTTAAAAATTGTATTTTCTCCTTTGTTCACGAGTGAGGTAAAAAAGCCTGGGCTCCATATGATCTGCATCGGTCTGCGACGTTACAGTGAGGAGCGTTGCGTGACTTTGGCCCGAGGAGACTACTAGTTCCGGTTTGATCTTATTTATATAAAAAGCTTCTTTGAGTTTTAAATCAATTGAGTTGCTGGCAGAATCCGGAATACTATTTAAAACTCAAAGAAGCTTTTTATATAAATAAGATCAAACCGGAACTTAACAGACAATTGCAGCATTACAACACTTTTCTCACGTTTTAGTTCAGACCTTGATGTTTGGTGTCACCCTGTAAATAGTACCCGCTTTTGTATTACATCATGTTGTAATAATTTTTTCATCTACCCGTAGACTTTATAACTGTTAACACTTAGGAACTCATTAAACTGATGATGGCATAAGCATGCCGAAACATGTCTTTTAAAAAAGTTGTCTGTTTCCTACAGTATTCATCATACTTGCTACTATTGCGACCTTACGGAAATAATGATAATAATGATAATAATGATAATAATGATAATAATGATAATAATGATAATAATAATAATAATAATAATAATAATAATAATAATAATAATAGTTGTGCCAGCAGATCAGAACATCACCAGAACTGAAGAGGAGAAGGTTGAAAAGTACCAGGAACTAGCATTTGAAATCAGAGGGATTCGTGGAGCCTCGAAGGTCACAATAATACCTATCGTAATTGGTGCTCTTGGAAGCATATCAAAAGGTGCAAAGACCTGGTTTGGCAAGCTAGATGTACCTGACTTCCTTGGAAGTGTACAATTATCGGCCATCCTTGGAACTGCTCACCTGTTGCGGAAAGTGTTGTGTCTCTAAGCTACGGGGAGTTGCTGAGACACAATAAACATTACCCAGTAGAACACCCGACAACTGGAGAGAATTGAATAATAATAATAATAATAATAATAATAATAATAATAGTAATAATAATTTATTGACCATAAACTCCACAATACAAAATAAGTGATCGCATTTAGTGTAGCTTACCGTAATTAAAAATATATTTACATGCTGTCTTCATGGACTTTTGGTCAATCTTCTTTAAAAATCTTCAGAAAAAATATACCAACTCTTATTATTATAAACTGATAAAATAATAATGACAATAATACTACTGTTACTACTACTACTAATAATATCTTATATAGCCCTGTATCCATGACAATGCCCAAAGCGCTGAAATTCAAGAGAAAGTAAAAATGGAATTGAGATGATGTAAGGAATTAAGAAAAACTGTTAATAAAAAGGAATGTCTTCAACTTTTTCTTGAAAGTGGCTGATAATCTATCAAAGATATCATCAGATTCGTTTCCAGATCCCATATCTTGTGGCACGTGACCTGTTACGGAATAGAAGAACAGACAGAGGTTAGCTTGTCACGCAAAGTGAAACACGCATGATCAGGTGTATTTTTCCTTAGGGCGCGAAAAGGTACGCGCTCTAAAGAAAAGTACGCCTGATCGCAGGTTATCGCTTGCTCAGCAAATGTTTTTCATACCGAGTCCACAGTCAGCAGTTATCGTCAATAATTCGAAATTTGATCTGTTCTGCTTTATATCAGCCCGCCGCCGTTAAACCAACCAATTGGCTGTTTCATCATCCTAATTCCGTTTCAGAAGTGACCGCCCTTCCTGCCTTCCATCTCTCAAAGTTGTGATCTCGTTTTACCGAGAAGTTTGCCACTTTCAAAGCGGAGAAATGTACGGCCAATCTGCGCTTTCGCAACGAGAAAATGAGTATCAAAACCTAAGAATACAAATTGACCAGTTGAGACGAGAGGCCGTGTTGTCTCGGAAGAAGATATCAGCTTGCTCCGAAGAGTGAGTATCAAATGTATCAGGGCGAGCGAAGAAGACACAAGTTGACGCAAGCTTATTAAGTCTTAATTAAGAATGCTTTTCTTACTGAATTCACATCCACTTTTAATTAATGTCACATCTATAATGCAAAGGTTTTGGTTTTGTCTATTTACATGATGGCAATTTCGAGAGAATCAATTTATTGATACAGATGATAACCAGTGCAAGTCACGAAAGCGAAATTACGTTTTTGTCGTTTAAGTTTTTATCTGCTGTTTTTTTGTTGCTAATCGGACGATGCTGTTCATATTTTTCTTTCGTTAAATGTCTAGGGCTTAGGAAATGTTTACAATCTTTGGAAAAATCGTGGCAAATTTTAAAAGCCCATCAAACATTCTTGAGTATGTATTGAAATTGCGTTCAGACTTTAAGCTTACATGTATTCCTCAATTAATTCCATTGCCTTATTTAACGTATTAAATTTTTTGTCGATTAGTATTTCGAAACCAACTGTCATGTTTGATTCAGTCGATTGACTCTCCACTTTTTAATTTCCGAAACTATGCGTAGTCATCTGCCTAAAATTATTGAATGAGTTAATATAATATTTACGTTTACAGGGGTTAAATTTCTTATTTGGTAGATTATTTTTTGGGGGTGCGACCCTTTCTTTTGCATGTGTTTGTGGGTCTCTTTTATGTTTACAGAGAAGATCCACTAGCCTACATTTCCTGACTTATGAGACTTCACTCTTCCCACCTCCTACTTTGCAGTCTTGAATTCATTTGCTGACCATAGCTCGTGACCAGCTCAAACAATATATTATTCTTGTTTTACTGCTTACAGTTAAGTTAAACACAAGGCTACACACTGTTCACCATCATCTTCCAAATTATTGAAAACAAGCTACTTTTTACCTTCAACAAGCGAAAAGACTTTTGCATCACAGCTTGAGTTAGCTCTTTTCTTATGGGGGCTCAAAAGGGTTTTCAGCTGAGCATACGCTTGTTTGACTCTTGTTTAGACATAAAGGCAATATTTAAGCTGCTTGTATCAGCTGATTAATCAAAAGGGCTAACCAGAAACAGAAATGTGACCTGAGAAAGTGAAAACTGTATTGAGCAATATCTCAAAACCTATATGGGTTATCTATCTTGACATTTTGTATACAAGGAAGATTTTTCTTCACATTCGTTAAGAAAATTAAAAATTATCTGGCCCGGGTTGTTCAAAAGGTGGAT
>NW_027180098.1:15000-40000 GCF_036669925.1 Montipora capricornis | reverse complement strand
CAACCTTTCGAGGACCCATAGGTCAGTTTTCAACGCGAGTAATGGCAGACCATGGAATCCAAAACTTGTACTCAAAGTATTAAAACAGCCATGGATGAAAATGAAATCTCAAAATTTTGCCAGTCAGGTGTTAAGCAAACACACTTTCAAAATCTGAAGAAAACAAGCAAATGATTTTTTTAAATGATAGTAGCACTTTAAACAAAACATTCGTTTTTAATTGCTTATCTACTTGCTTTGCCCAGATTGTCTCTTTTTAGAGACAAGTTCCGTGGTCAATACAAAGTAAAAACAAGTGCTGCACCTGTATACAAAGAATAGGGTACATGTACACCTTCACTCTATAGCTGATACAAAATTTGACTTTAATTAAGTAAACATACCGGTACATTAGGGTGCTAAAACTTCCATCTCATGAATTTCTGAACATTAAAAGTGATTTTTCCAATTCCTGTTGTTACCTTAGTCAAATCATGGGCACATTTTAAGCAGAAACCTTTACATGCTTTCTGCAATGAATGATTATATTGCTCCATTTCTTAAGCAATATTTTAGTGGTCCCCTCTGTTTTGAGTCAATAAGCTCTAAATTTTTTGAAGTGCAAAAATCATGCACCATTAAAATTTTATTACCTTAATTAATTAAATTTAAACAACAGCACTAGCTATGCCTATTGAAAAAAATTTGTTTCCCAGTTATTCCAAATGTAAATTCTTCTTAACACTAAGGCTTATTCTTTTCAAATGTAGGTCAATCATTTGCAGTACACCTTTGTACACACTGTATTCTTCCCTTGAATTAAATATCAAGTAGAACAGAAAACCAGACAGTATGACAGTGATGATCATGCGAATCAAATAGAGGAACTTGCCCAAAGTGCAGTGTAATGACAGTGGTGAGTCTTTGCTAACAGGAAATAGAATGGGCGATAGGACAAAAAAGAGCATAATGCAGGCAATGAATATCTGCATGTACTGTGGACTTGCCAGGGCATCAAGAGCTGTAGATATGACTTTGTGGCTGGCTGCTAATACTTCTTGTATTCTGTGGGTCTCAGGCACAGCTCCTTGCACACCATCTAGAGAAAAGAATGAAATTGACAGATGACATACAGTAAAACATGACATGTTTTCTTATCTTCTCATGTTTCTTGCCAGCCATTCCAGAAGCCTGTGAACCCTCTGTGAGTTGATGGCATTCATAAAACAATAAATTTTACATTATTGGACAATATTATCATTGCTGTCCAATAATTTTCATAAGTATAAATACACAGGTGATTTTACAAAATCGCGCGCTCTCATTGGCTCGCTATCTCGGATTATCAGCCGATAATGACCTCGACGGACAAAATGGCTGCCAGTAGTCGTTTTGCCACTGTAAGTGAAGATGATTTCGCGTTGAAATGTTTTTTTTTCTCTTTTTTGAAATAATCACCTGTGTATTTATACTAACACAATTATTCGCCTCAGGCTCAGTGATTATAGGTGAATATTCACCTTGACTTCGTCTCGTTGAATATTCACCGATAATCACTTCGCCTTCGGCGAATAATTGTTAATTATTATCCATTGCACCTGCTATCATGAATTCATGTTCTTGTAACTAAACTCTTTGACAATCAGTAAGAGATATGAGTAAAAAACTTCTACTTTTTCTCTTGGTATTGACCTTAGCCCATTGACTCCTGGGAGTGCGACTTAACAGATTATTTTACTCGCCTATGGGGGTGGCCCAGGGGCACCTGAGAAGTGAATGGATGAACCAGTCAAAAATTATGTCCCCTCCATTGACCCACTGACTCCTGGGAGTTCTTTTGTCCGTCTTACAACGAACTACCGATCCTCTTGGGAACCTTGGAGAGCGGTTGCTGTCTGCAGTACCTTGAGCAGCTCTTACACCACTCTCATACTTTTGGAACTTCTCAAGTGTATCAATATTGATATACACAGTCTGAGGAGTAGCATGATTCACCAATTCTCAATAAAATCATGGTCAAATTTCAACCACTGAAAAGTGCTTGATGTCCTCTAATATGTGTGAAAAGCAAAAAGCAGGATGCTCATGGCATGAAAGGAAGTTACAGTATTTCATCTTCCATTGTTTTTATTCTCATGATCTCATCTTTTTTTCTGTTAGAGAAGGGGAAAATGCGTAACCACTAACAGACTCAAAAACTATAACTGTATAACCTAACTTCAAATTATCTTTTGGCACCAAACAACTTAGCCGTGGCTCTTACCTCTTTTGTCTGTTCCTGGCAAATCATTCACAACAAATTTTGCCGACACACCTTCGTGGTCTGAAAAGGAGAACTTCTTCCCTGGCACAAGACGCATTGTAACTTCACATTCAACACATTTCAAGCTATCTTCAGCGCAGCGGTAGAATATGTAGTCTATTCGATTGCCATCATTCGGTCCTCCCTTGACCAGACTATTACCTCCTGAGAATGTATTCTGGCTGACATCTGCTGTGTTGCCATAGCAACCAGACTTTAAAGAAATACAATCCATCAGTGGTAGTCCTGCATCTCTCAATTGAACTCTTAACCAATAACAATAACTTATTATTAATCACTGAAGTATTGGAGGATACCAAGTACATGTAGGTGCCACTCTGATGGTGAATAGGGAAGCAGCAAATGTGACTGTGGATGGTAGTGATATCGGAAAGATGATACTTCTGACATAAAATTAATTTAAAGGAGGATGAAGAAAACTAGCAAGGTGCTGCAAACAATGAAAAAAAATTAATGTTGAGCATGAAGCAAGGCCTGAGGATTCCCCACCAAATAACAAAGCTGATGCCTGGAAATGACTGGTCTTGAACAAGTTTTAATATTTTAGTTACACAAAAACACACCTTAACTTGTCCATGTTTTCCCCAAGCATCAACTAATCCAGTGACATCTTTGATAATCCTGTAACACAACTCTGATGGTTTACAATTCATGTCCCCGCATACGATGACAGTATCAGTGGGCTGCGTCAGATGCTGAATAAACTGTGACAGCTGGTAAGACTGCACAAGGCGGTGTGACACATACTGGTGACTTTCACCGTACTCTGCATGCATCTTGAGAGAGTTGTAAATGAGATGCAACAAAAAACAGGTGTTAGGACTACATTTGATTATACCAGTCATCTTTCCAGTATTCATAACCCTAAACCAACTCACTCTGCTAAAGGCATGGGTGTTTCTGTCAAAAGTGGGACAAAATGATACCTCAAAATTTCCAACACCATATTTGCAGACAAAGTGCAAAAAAGCCTTGTGAACCAAAATCCTGATTCTACACACTAATAAGTTATGTTAGTGGAAAACTCTAAAGAACAAGAACTAGAAATGAAAAAAGGCATTATTGAGGTTTGCATGTTGATAACAAAAAAAGGTAACACTTGGATCCTCCACTTGTTTTAAAGTGATCCTGACTTTTTTGGGAGCTAAAGGAATGGTTTAGTTCCAAGGTTTTAAATGGTTAGCTTAAGCTAATCACAGAAAGTTTTGGCGGTAAAGAAAAACCAACAGAACAAGAGGAAACAATAACAAAATGTTTTAGATAGGCAACATGACCTAGTGTAGGTCACTTCCATGTGGCAACACTCCTGGAGAATGGCTCCTTTAATGCTTTGCACTTATATTTAGAATTAATTATTTTGAAATAAATTGCAAATAGTAAGTGCAATAACTAATGCCAGAAACCCATAAGGGTTGAAACGTGTAACAGCCCCTTGTATGCTGGGAAACAAGCTTCTGAATATTCAATTTGCTAAGTACCATATTTGGAACAACAAGAGCGAGGGGTTTCCAAATATGGTAAATAGCACTGAAACATTTAACCAATCAGTTCGCACTGAATATTCGGAAGCTGTGAACGCGCGTTACACGTTTCAACCCTTATGGGTTTCTGCTAATGCCTAATAGCAGCTTTGCTAACTAATTTAAGGTAAGAATGTCTCAATACAACAAAAATTAACTTACACAGCAGGTCTAAAACACAGGTCATGGGTCACAGGTCAGTGTACATGTCAACACCGTGCTACAGATAAATAAGCAACACTCCGAAACCAAATTAGACTACTTAAATGTTGTTTCAGGTCAGGCAGGAATTTTTACATGTCACAGGTCAGGTTTACAGGTCATTGTCTGAATATCACTAAAACAACACCGAACCTTTTCTAATGGAACCTTAAGCCAAAACAATGTTTTTTGGCCTACAGTTAACATTAATAAAAGGTTAGGGTCGTTTTACCAGTGTTACAACAGTGACTTGTAAACCTGACCTGTGACCTGGCAGGTACAAAACAGAGGTCTCGGGTTATTGTTTTACCAATACAGAAAGAATTGTGAACATTCACAAAAGCTAACCTTAGGCCTAAACAAAAGTTTTCAGGCCTAAGGTTAGCATTCGTACATGGCTGGGTTTTTTCTGTGCTGGTAAAACAACGACCTGTGACATGTGTTTTGTACCTACCCCCCGTGAAAAATACCCGCTGGTTTCAAGTCTAGGGGAAACGTTTGGTTTAGTTGTTCTTCAGTGGAGTAGGAATATGAAACCTAGACCTGTAGAATGTGACCTGAGTTTACTGTAGACCCGCCTTAACTTACATGAGTAGCAAAGAAATGAATCTGTTGTTTTGGATGATCAATCACACAGTAACCAACAGCCTTGCCACCAAACCAGTCACCATGGGTGATGTTGTACATGTAGCCATTTAAGGAATAGCGGTAAGTAAAGGCATCAACAATAGGATATCGGGAGAGGACACACACACCACTACCAATGACACCACTGGACAAAAAAAAAAAATACAGTTACCGACAGTGAAAAGATAATAAGAAAATAATATTATATTGACTATTTTCCCAATCTCATAATGCAATACCTTTTTGTGGGGTTTTTTACATAAAAACAATGCAAGTTAATTATCCATTGTTTTTCTGCAAATAACCCCTAAAATGAACTGTATTATGGGATTTGAAAAAATAGTGAATACCCAGAATTAACTTGAAAGAATACCTGTAAAAGTAATGGGAGTGTGGAAGGGCATTGTGAACCTTCTGACTGATCAGCTCAAAATCACGTCTCCTCCAAATCTGTACATACAATCAAACCTTTCAAAATACTTCTGAAAACTTATTTGAATCTCGTTACCATGCTTTTTGTAAACACTTCACTCATCGAGATGGGCTTCTTCTGCATGCAGGTACCAGAGCAGAGATTACATAAAACAAGAGACACAAAAGACAGAAAATAAAACAACTCCAACTCCAAACAAAGAATAATATATCCCAAGTGACCAAAAATACAATGCTTTCCGTGGTGATCATGAAGAGTCTAGGATTTTTTCTGGGACGACCTTTGCAAATTACCTGACTTTAGAAAATGACCATAATTCATAGCATCTGCTATCATATACCTCTTGGAGAGCCACGACATCATAACAGCCTTTCGCCAGCTCTTCAGCTATTAAGATTTTACGCTCTTCCCACATCTTTGACACATAAGGTATACCCCTGCAATGTATACACACATATAAAGCAGGTGCACAATTAAAAACGAAAGTCAGAAACGTTTCATTGTCATACTGTTTCTTTCTTTCACATTGTCATTGTCTTCCATAAGCAAGACCCTTTGTGGGGTACAAGCAAAAAATATCTTGATGAAAGTTTCTAAATGAAGGCCATGTATATTTGAACCGTGGAGAGAATCAAGTTAAGATGCTGATCATCGCAGTCATTAATCAATGTTACTTGATCATGAGCACTGCACGCGTACCACAGAGGTTTGAATCCTGTTCAAGCTTTCCTTTCGTTGCTGCTAAAGTAACGTTGATTAATAACTGAGATGATCAGCATCTTAACTTTAAAAATATTTTCATTTTTTCGAAGAAGCTTCCTTCGTAATAGACCTTTTCACGGTTCCTGACAACATCTGGGTCAGGGGAAAATGCGGCTTAAATTACAGTGAATGTATGGGATTTTGGCCGAATTCAAACCTCCACTGCAATGCAGCAGATTTTAAAAACTGTAAAACTTTTTTAGTCATTTTATTAATGTCATTCACTCAACGAAAAATTACATCATTGCGCAAGGCACAAAGTCTGAAAATTGGATATTAGAAATCTCCTCATGATGCTTCAACCTTCGTGGGAATTTGCATAATCTTATTTACAAGGGTATATATGAAAATATTACAAATTTCGTTTACGGTCGTTATTATAGCTTGATTCTGATCGTCATACTTCACGAAAATAATCTCAAAAGAAGTGAGTTTTGAGAGGCATTCTCGCTTTCCACAATCGTTAGACCTTAAGGAGGAATTATAATGGTTTAAAGTCGGCAAAATTCCCATACATTCACTGTAATTTAAGCTGTGTTCAGCTGTGTTTGCTCCCCAACCAATATGGGGTCAGAAACCGTGAAAAGGTCTATTTGATCGATTCGTTAACCTGAAAGCCACTCCAAATATGCTATGACACCTTACATACTAGAAAGCCAAAGAAAAACAACTTGAATGACAAAAAAGGGATTAGATAAAAAAAACATTACCAGCAATTCAGGGTTAAAACACGTAAAGTTGATTGCATTTCGTCCGCCATCTTCATAAAAGAGCCGACGATACAACAGCAGTCAAATTGTAACGACGAATCTCCGCCATGTAAGACCGGGTTTGGTGACCGCTTCACATCAGCCATTTGGATAAATATCCCGGATTTCCAACCGCCAAAATGGAACAGAAAATTCCCAAATTTCCGGTAGTTCCGACATTTCGGAAAAAATGGTCAACTTCGAGAGGTTGACCAAAATTTCCGAAATGAACGTTCCGGAAAAGACTATTCCATTTGATTCTAGAAGGAAAATTTTGGAAGTTTTCCTCAAATGGATCGCGCCCAGAGATCCTGGGCCTGAGCCTGGGTTCGAGGTTTGGCTAGGCCTAATTTTTGGCATAATCGGAGAAAAAATGCATAATTGTTCTAACGAGCACTGCCACGGAATAATTAGCAAATGTTAGCACTTTTTGGAGCATAAATTCATAAAATTTAGCAAAGATGGTATATTTTCTACAGAAATAAATTAAATTTAGGTAGTGTACCACAGGCGCCCCAAGCTCAGTGTGAGCATGGCCGACAAAAATATAAGGATTTGTATGAGAATCCCGATAAAAAGCTTAAGAAGATAATTATATGAAAGACATCTCAATTAAAAAGCCTAACCTTAAATTGCCATCGTGGATAGCTTCCTTCCTGTGTTCCGACGCGATTTGAGCCATTTCACAATTTTGTGGTTGTCAACGGTTATAAGATAGGGAGACCAAGTGGCTCATGGAATTCAATATAAACAAATGACAGGTTCTGCGTGTGTCCCGCAAATAGAATCCACTGAACCATGAATACACTCTGGAAATGGTTGATTGTGTTAAGTATTTAGGAGAAACAATAACATCGGATCTACGATGCAATCAACATATCTTGAATATTACAACTAAACTGAAACCAGACTCTAGGCTTCCTGAGAAGGAACCTCAGAATTAACTCCCCAGACCTAAAATCAATCGCCCTTAAGAGCTTAGCCCGGCCCTCTGTGGAATGCGTTTCAACTGTTTGGGACCCTTATACCAAACAGAATAGGGATAAGGTGGAAATGGTCGAGCGTAGGGCAGCACTTTATGTCCTAAACTGTTACGAAAGATCTGCCAGTGTCACCAAAATGTTGGAACAACTTGGTTGGGAAAATTTAGAACTACGCAGAAAGAAAGCAAAACTAACAATGCTGTATAAAATGCGCTGTAACTTAGTTGCGATAGACCAACAGAAATATCTGCAGCCAGCTGGCCGATCCAGCAGGCATATGCACGGGCACCCAACGATAATCTTCGGTGAAACATGTGTTCGAGAGAGTCAAACTGTTATAAGAATTTTCGGTTCTACCTTGCCAAACAGCTATAGATTTCTTAACTAACACATCATCTAAAAAAATTCGCACTGAACCAGGGAAAAGTAGTCCCTTACGTTTTCGGAAGGGATATTTTTGCAATTTTCGGCACTTAAAAAGGTCACCTAGCAGTTTCGGATGAGCAAATGGTTCATTGGGAAGTTCGTAGAGGGCACGTTCAGCTAGCAATTTCTGAAAATTAAGATATCGTTCCCTAAATTTCTCGGACACTTCAATTTTCAGCTAAGATATCCGAACAGATCAAATTCTTCTAGGTGATAAATACCTCTT
This sequence comes from Montipora capricornis, assembly GCF_036669925.1. Taxonomy (NCBI): domain Eukaryota; kingdom Metazoa; phylum Cnidaria; class Anthozoa; order Scleractinia; family Acroporidae; genus Montipora; species Montipora capricornis. Next base: position 31,771 of record NW_027180098.1, on the reverse strand, counting down.
TGAACAGTCTTTATACATTACCAAGAGCCTGGAAATGTCTTTCTCAAGCTCATTAATAATTCATAAGGTGATCATCCAACCAAGAGACGCCAATTTCGTCACGTGCATGTGGTTTGAAACCCCGGTGAAACACTGGAATGACGCACTATCCACGAGTTTCATGTAATATCAAACCCTTGAGTTTGATAAAGCATCAAACCCTAGAATCTGATAAAGCATCAAACTCTAGCGAACTCATTTCTTAATTTGAATATTAGTAACACATATTTGAATACTTAAAACAAAGACACCAACATGAACAAACAAAGATGTATCAAGCGACTGAACCAAATGGAAATCGTAATCTTTGAACAACAGGTATTTTTATAAATCTCTGTTTCTGCCGTTGTTCGAATATTCCAAAGGCCCATTTATTTTTGTAATGAGTGGACTTGGGTACCCAGTTTTGGACCAGATTAACCTCTTCTTCGGCTGTTTTGGCTTGCTGAAAACATGACAACGCCATATCTCATTAAAAATGACCGAATTGAGATCAAGGGATGTATATGTGTTCCGCTTTAAGCAATGACGGTCTTCAGGGACTTGTGACACTGCTAAAGTATTTGACAACAAAGGCCAATAATTACTGAAAAAGAACAAAAAAAGTAATTTATATTTCACGTAAGATGCCAAAATAAGTGAGAATTTTTTCATTGTTCTTGGTTAATGATGCACGATTGAGAAGCAATTTCACAAACTCGTGCTTCGTGTTTCATAAGGGTGTCCAAACACTCAAAAACAATAAGAGCACTCGGCCTATGGCCTCGTGTTTTCATCAGTGTTCTCGTGTTTGGAAACCCTGATGAAACACTCGCACTCGTTTTTGAAATATTACATCAAAGGCTTTTGGCTTAATTTGCTCGTTGGGTGCCCTTGCTTGTTTCGAAAGTGGCCCCGTATTCTATAGTTTAGCCTTAATAACATGGGTTGGTTTTTGTTTTCTAATTTATGTGAATGAGTGAATTAGAACGTAAAATAATAGGCCTTTTCCGAGTTCATACCTGCCTCCTCTTCAAAGCGAGTCTAAGTGCGAAGTTTTTGTTATGTAAATTAGTTTTCATTCAAATGGAAGCTAGAACTAATTACCATAACAAAAACTTCGCCCTTGGACTCGCTTTCAACTGTGGTTGATGTACATGTAGCTTCAGATCCAGCTTTTTTCATTTGTTACATAACAAAGAAAAATTTGAAAGACATGCGACATGATACTATCAGTCACACGCCAGGTCATCAGACGGCTATCTATTGTTGAGTCAGGCGGCAGCGGACACCGAATATTTGACAATTATTCCACGAGCGCGCGTTGGATATGAGATGTTAAATAGCCAACGAGGCGCGTAGTTCCGAGTTGGCTATCACTAGTTTCATATCCAACGAGCGCCAATGAAATATTTTATTAAATTTTCATTAAATTCTTTACGCTTGGACTCTTGGAAATCGAAGCCAATTAAGGCAAAATTTGATGCAATCAGTTCCATATTAGGTTATACGGTATGTCCGAGATTGAGTGAACCAATCAGGGAGCTAGAAACGCGATACCCGAGGTCGAAATGCTCATATTACTGTTCGATGGCAAGAAAAAAATAGACGAACAAAGTAAGCGTGCAACTGAATCTAACTCTCTGAAATAAATCAGTCTGAGGAAAAGATACCTCTATTAGCCCAAATATTTGAAGCAATTTCTGGATAAGCTTTTTCCTTGAAAGGACTTAAAAGTACTTATGATTCCTTACAGTTTGTTTTCCCGTCGGCAACGGTTCGGCACTTCATTTCTCATCACTACTGTCTCTGATGACCAGCATTTCCCTCTTCTTGTACATCCCCAGTTCCCGTTCCATCCACAAGGCACTTAATTGGGTGGTATTGAACTGCAGCGTTCCAGTTAATTTTTTCAAGTGGGGTCATTAAGACCATTTCAGGGGTCACCCAGATGTCGTGCCAGCAGAGACCCTTTGTCTCACACGTTTAATTATTTTGTAATGTCCTGTCCCATTTTGAGGTATTTTAAAGTTAATTGACCCAATGCAAAAATGGCCGCCAACAAATTATTCTTTCGTTTTTGTGTTAATTAGCCTAACTAGCCTCTTTCACACGCGCAAAAATTGAAATAATTTGGGCTGTAAAACGAGGCAAGTTTGTTGCACGATGACGACTAACGCGACCACCACGACCACCACTACCAATACCACCACCACTACCACCACCAATACCACTACAACAACTACAACTACTACAACAACTACAACAACAACAACAACAACAACAACAACTATTTCTCAGAGCAGAGAAGAGAAACAAGAAAGTCAACCCACATATGACACTGGTGGAAGGCGAGTGCTCTCACCACTGCGCCACCCCTGCACCTTGTTGATAGCAGGTGCCATTATAAACAAACTGAGTGGTGTTGAGATTAAAAGTTAACAGATCAACTAAATCTTTCACGGGTTAAGAGGTTCTTTGTCCCAGGGAAGCGTCTTCTGTAAGTCCTCTTTCTGCAACCTTGGTAGCAAGATCAACAGGAATCTTGGTGAATAGAGAGACAACGTGAAACGAAACCAAATTGCGTTCTGCGTCAAGAGTTGTACCTCTAACAAAATCCGGACACTCACATGCAGGAATTCGTAGCCGTGTAATCTTTGTTTCTATCGACAAGCGATAAAAACGCCCGCAAGAGAAATCGAAATCGTATAAGTAGGAGAATTGACAAAAGAGAGGAATTTCCTGCTTGAGGATTTTTGGCAAACCATAAAACCGAGGGCATCAGCCATCGCTGCTGTAACTTTTGTACGTAGACTAAGCCTGTCAGTTTTCTTGAAATCAAGCAACATTCTGTTAAGCTTTTTTTTAGTCTTGCTAGCGAGATCAGGGCTTAGAAGATCAGGGCGTGGAAACCGTGAGATTTTAACTGCTTCGTCGTCATTTTTGGAGTAATTTGAATTTATTGGAATTGATGTTTTTGACTGCAAAGTTGTGAGGGTGAAAAGACAGTAAGTGTGAATGTGAATGAAATTCTATCGTTCTCTACCTTCCGTGACATTTGCAGTGTCGCCTGCGCAAACTGTGGCTACGTGGCGTCACTGGCTAATTTCAAACAGTAGCACTAAAAACCCACGGTATATCTCGTTCTTAAGCATCAAAAAGGTGAGGCATCCTATCTGGCGACGATCGTAACTGACCCGTCAGAGATAGAAGTACAATGGAAACTTACTTATCGACGTAGAAGAGTCATTTAATCAACAGTTACCAACACATCTTGGTCACTCAAGTGACTACCGTCAACATCGTAATGTGCACTGGAATACCTATATTATAATTACCAAGAACCATCAGATATTCAGATGATACAGTCCATAAATGTGTTAGATCTTTGAACAGCAGACAACACCATACCTATGATATTGTTCTATTCTAGTGTAAAAACAAAATGAAATAACAAGTAGCATTTGTAACCAGGGATATGGAAGCAAGATAGAGTCACTTGATTTAAAAAAACTTGTCACACAAAAACAACTCTTCAGGCATGCTCTTGTGATCATGTTTCCAACTGGAAAAGCTGCAATAAACATTAATAGACGAAAAAAGAGAGAGATGATATTTACGACCACGACCACGACCACCACGACCACGACCACCACCACGACCACCACCACCACGACCACCACCACCACCACCACGACCACCACCACGACCACCACCACGACCACCACCACGACCACCACCACCACCACGACCACGACCACCACCACGACCACCACCACGACCACCACGACCACCACCACCACCACCACCACTACGACCACTACTACTAGTACAACAACAACTATAACTCCAACTACCACTACCACTACCACTACAACAATGAGAACAACTATTTCTAAGAGCAGAGAATAGCACCCAGGAAAGTCAACCCACATACAGTCAAGGAAACTGGAGAAACGGCAAAAAAAAACCATGTAAAACAGACCTGAAAATCACCAAGAAAAGCTTGCTCCATTACCCACCTACCTTTCCGAGCACCTAATTCTAAGATGATGAAAGGTTTCTCAGAAACTCTTCCTACCAAAATAAAGCCTACCAAATGCCCAGCAAGTTGAAAAAAAAAAAACGAAGCAAGGAAAGCGAAAAGAGAGGGAAGGAGAGAAAGCGAAAAGTGAAAGTCAAAAGTGTTAAGCTACTTTTAAACCCAAAAACTATGTCGAAATTTTGCTTGCTGCGTATGCCGAACTTTGCAAGCGCTTATTTTGCACCTGGCTGAAAAGGCCGCGGAGTGTACAACCTGGAAACGGGTTTGTAGGGAGGTTTAGCTCTTAAACAGCACGACAGTGACCAACAAACCCCTCAACTAGCTTCAAAACGTGTTTTTCGGCCAAATCTCTAGTAGCCAAAGGGTTAATACGTATTTTAGGAATGCGCATGCGTTCTGTACTAACTTTTCTTACCACATGAGCAAGAACAAGGAAAAAAAATCACAACTATACAATAATAGACTATCCTTAGTTTTAAGTACACTAATAGAGGAGCTACCATAATCAAGGGGTTAATCACGTATGGCTCAGGGACCGATTAATCTCTCCCTCTTTGGATCGAAAGTAGCACGGGGGACCCCAAACAGAGTTTTTGCAATTTTTTTTTCTCAAACCCTTTGATTACTATCTAGCAAAATACGTCCAGCTTTATCCACGGTCCCATCTTGTGACATCATCACTTTTAACGGTCAGGAACCGCTGCGTCCACTCACTTGCGCAGGCAGAAGAGATTGCTCAAATTATACCAGAATGAGCACAATTCAGTCAAGGAAACTGGAGAAACGGCCAAAAAAAACCACGTAACACTGGCATGAAATCACCATGAAAAGCTTCCTCCATAACCCACCTACCTTTCTAAGCACCTAATTCTAAGATGATGAAAGGTTTCTCAGAAACTCTTCCTACCAAAATAAAGCCCACCAAGTTGAAAAAAAAAAAACGAAGCAAGGAAAGCGAAAAGAGAGGGAAGGAGAGAAAGCGAAAAGTGAAAGTCAAAAGTGTTAAGCTACTTTTAAACCCAAAAACTATGTCGAAATTTTGCTTGCTGCGTATGCCGAACTTTGCAAGCGCTTATTTTGCACCTGGCTGAAAAGGCCGCGGAGTGTACAACCTGGAAACGGGTTTGTAGGGAGGTTTAGCTCTTAAACAGCACGACAGTGACCAACAAACCCCTCAACTAGCTTCAAAACGTGTTTTTCGGCCAAATCTCTAGTAGCCAAAGGGTTAATACGTATTTTAGGAATGCGCATGCGTTCTGTACTAACTCTGTTTACCACATGAACAAGAACAAGGAAAAAAAAAATCACAACTATACAATAATAGACTATCCTTAGTTTTAAGTACACTAATAGAGGAGCTACCGTAGTCAAGGGGTGAGTCACGTATGGCTCAAGGACCGATTAATCTCTCCCTCTTTGGATCGAAAGTAGCACGGGGGACCCCAAACAGAGTTTTTGCATTTTTTTTTTTTCTCAAAGCCTTTGATTACTATCTTGAAAAATACGTCCAGCTATATCCACGGTCCCATCTTGTAACGTCATCACTCTTAACGGTCAGGAACAGCTTTGTCCACTAACTTGTGCAGGTAGAAGAGATCGCTCAAATTATACCAGAATGAGCACAACACGGACGCCAGAGTCTGGGAATCGAACCAGGGTACACTGGTGGAAGGCGAGTGCTCTCACCACTTCGCCACCCCTGCACCTTGTTGATAGCAGGTGTTATTATAAACAAATTGAGTGGTGTTGAGATTAAAAGTTAACAGATCAACTAAATCTTTCAAGGGTTAAGAGGTTCTTTGTCCCAGGGAAGCGTCTTCTGTAAGTCCTCTTTCTGCAACCTTGGTAGCAAGATCAACAGGAGTCTTGGTGAATAGGGAGAACCGAATGTTTGGAGCGAGAGAGAACGACAACCACCCAACAGAATACTAGTAATAGCCTATACTTAGTGCAAGAAGTTACTCCACAAATTATTTCCTTGGGCATTAAACCGTTTGTTATTTTCAAAAATTGGTTTAATTGGTTTCCTTTTGTTCAGTAGTGTTCAGGAATCGATTTTTTGTTGACAACTGGAAGTTAATAACAATCATCTGTACTCTTTTGGACCGAAGATATCGAAAAGGAAACGCCCTTGAAAGGAAACCCTTTTAAAATCGGTGCCCATACCTACAAACTGCAGATATGCACACAATTATTACATCTAATCACTTTCCTTTCCAGGGTGCTTAATGCTTTTATAACATTTTTCAAAGAAATAAACATTAAACTACAGATCTCTACCATCACAGACTTATTTTGTATGTGCGTTTGGATGACATATTTTTATACATTTTGTAAAACTGAGGATATTTTTTATTTCTAATAAAGTTATATATAAGCAAATGGAGAGTGAGTTGTCTTATCCAACGTTAGATAGTTTTGTTACTTACTTGACCCATTAAGGCGCTGTTACACTCGGCAATTTTTCGTCCAACTTGTCTCTCAATTTTGTTTCGACAAGAGTTCTCACACTGCAAAGCTATTCGCTTGAGGTCTGTTACACTGGGCAACGTTTCCTGCAATTTGTCTCGCTTTCGATGATCTCATGAGGTTAAAGGAACATTTCACTGGCTGATGACGCAATCCGTTGCGACACAAGTTGCAGGGCAGATTTCACAGCACGCATCGCTTGAAACCTTCGTTGCTAATTTGCGTAAACCAATGCGCAAAGTAGCAATGGATTTTACTTTCCGCGAAGGGTTTTGCAATTTGTCTCTCCTTGTTTTTGGCAGTGGTAAAGTGTGCAACTTGCAACTTGTCTCGTTTTTGCATGAAAAATCGCAAAATGCAACAGAGCCTTACATTAAATTAGAGTTTCAGTTTAAAACGTAAGTTAAACATTCGGTTGCGTTACATGACCAGGGTCTCCAAATACCATCAGCTTGACCCTTGCGACGGAAATGGTCTAAATTAAAGGCCATACTATAGGCTGCCTGTAGCCTTTTGTTCCCTTGAGGCTCAAACCAAAAGTTTCAACCAACTGTACTATTTGGAAGGATTGAATCTACCCCAGCTGTTTCACATAACATCAAATGTTATGGTACCAAATGAGACACCAATCATTTCTTAACAAGGTGCGCTCATTAATGTGACGTAAAAGTTTATCATAGCAACGAAAATGCCTTCTAAAAAATGCCCTATATTTTGTCTTCAAAAGCTTGTATCTCAGAAACGAACTCCGTGACCCCCATTTTTTATTGCTCAAAAGTGGTTAGCAAGCTAAGATAAAAAGTGAAAGAAAAGATAAAACTCTTTGCAAAGGTATAAAAAATTCTCTGCAGCGGATTCAGAGCCACCTTAAAATTTTCCAGTTGTGAAGGTGGCTATGAATATGCTCCAGAGATTTTTTTCTAACTTTGCAGCCGATTTGTTAGTTCCCAAAAACTATTATTCCAAGAATTGAACTACTTTCGAATGCAAACACATTCTTTCACTTTGCTTAAAAACACCACCGATAACTCGAGGGAGTAAGCCCTACAAAGAACTTGGAAATTTATTAAGAAAAGAAAAACGTCCTCTTTATTCCTGACGATTTTATTCATTTGTTATGCAGAAGAACAGGAAAAAAAATTTTACCCGTCGTTTCCCTTCTATTTTGTGATCTTTGAATGTTGCAAATGACACATCTCTTTTTCTTATGACGGTAAAAGTCTGATGTTAACGGTCATCAGCAAAAGTGTTTTTTTTCTTTTCTTTCGAAACTGGCTTACACTCATACAACAAAAACAGTTTCAAAGAACTAAATAAAACATCATTTTTAGCAACTCAACTATAGCACTATGATTTTGATCGCCATTCGAGCAACACTGACCGTTGAGATTATATGAGAAACGAAGTATAAAAATAACGGGTAAAACTAGCATTTTACTATAGATCTAAGCTTTCTGTCATAATTTCACTTACAATAATCTCAGTCTGTTGGTTTAGTTAAAGCAGTAAACTTCTACTAAGCCTTTGGAGCTTGTTCTACTGGTAAAACCATGTTTGTTAACCCGTTCTACTTTTGTTTTTACAAGTTCGGCAATCACTTAAGTGTCCGGCTCTGCTAGGTTGTCTTCTAGCATCTTTGACATCGATTCTGGAAAAAGAGAAAAATAAATAAAACAGCTCTAAATATAGCTGGTTCTTTTGAGCATACACAATGCGCCGATGTGAATGGCTACCTGCAGGACGATGCTGTCTTCGAATTCCTTACAAAAGATGACGTTTAGAGATCTATGGGAGATTCATAGAACGGAAACACCAAAAGAGACATCACGAGGTGATAAATGACCCATCTTCAGAAAAGGCTGAACGAAAACAGTTTTTCCACCAATGTGAAGTGTATCCTTTAAATATGCTACTGTGCATGCGTGATAAGCATGTGGAAATTACATTTATGACAAAAGCGTGTTAGAGGAAACTTTGAATTGTTTACACTACGAAGCTACGATAATAGACAAATCTGTTGGGAAGGCTAGCACGTTTGACGTCTTCATTCCTTCTCTCCCCTCCCCCCTCATTCAATGTTGTGCAAAGCTGAATGGTTTTAGTGGGAAATTGTTGAGGTACCCTCCAACATTGAATGGAGGGGAGGGGTCTATATAAGAAAAGGTGAAACTATTTCTTTTGCGCTTTAACAGAAGCGGGTTGAAGTTCATACAGCTATGGTGCGGTTCATTTACATAACCTTCCCAACTACTTTTGTCTATTGTAGCATCTCGTTATCATGCCTTCTTAGGCCTATTTGATTCCTATCGTCAATTTTCCAATTTGAAAGTATTCTTGTTTCTGAGTTAAACTCGAACTTCACCTACCATTTTTTTGGAAATTCCAGCGTGACATCATCGCCAACCAGCAAAAATGGCGCCCAGTGCTTTATAGAGCAATACTGCTTTGACTCTCGGAAAGATTTCATTGCTTGTTGAAGAGCTGCACTTGCGCTTTTTCCATCTACCAGGTGCTGGTAGAAGCTCCTCATGAAAAGCAACGTTACCTCGTCATCAATTGCCCAGAGTGACACCAAAACAGACCGAGCTCCAGCACACAGGAAAGCCCTTGCAATTCCCATCACTCCCTCAGACCTCACTTCTCCCCGGCCACTGTGACAACAGCTCAGCACAACTAGCCTTGCTCGAAGACAAATTGTCTGAACATCCGACATTTTCAAAATGAAGTCTTCCCCTTTGGGGATTTGCGATTTCCGTTCGATATTTGGGGCTAAAGCAATCTCTCCAGTTTTTTGGCATCCATGTGCTGCAATGTGAACTAAAGCAACTGACTTCAATCTTTTTATCACCTCCGCTTTCGTGGCACTTTTTCCCGTCACCGGTGTTGTCTGCAGACGTTCTCCAATCATCTCTACTTCTCCTTTTGCGCCCGGAAGCTGTTTAAAAATGGGCTCACCTTTCTTGTTAATAACTTCCTTCAGCCACGGGTCACCTACAAGCAGCGCTCCAGTCTTACAGTGGAAGTTTTCCGGTGCACCAACGATCACATTAAACGCGGTCAGCGAGGGAACGGTGCGGATCCTGATAGATTCACTCAACGCAGAATATGGAGCCAAGCAAAATGGTCCATCCGGAACAACGATTAACTCATTTCCTTGGAGCAAGTCTGCAATTGGCCCGAGTAAGACATCATACAACGGTTGTAAAGAGTTAACAGAGAATGAAGATGGTAGAACTGCTTTCTCATTGATAGGTTTTTTGCTGCAAGACAGGTCATTGCGTAGTGGATCCAATGAACGATTCTCGCATCTGACACCATCCCCTACGCCGATCCCTTTCAAAATAGTTTCCATCAACAAATCAGCACTTCCATTTGCGATTTCGTTTTGTCGAAAGCTGATCTTGCTGTCTTTTCTTAGCACCCAAAACGTGATCTTGTTCTCGTCAAGTGCCACAAAAACGGCTTGTGAAGGTAAAAGCTCTAATGCAGCTATAAGAGTTTGATTCGGAGCAAGTGCAGAAAATGACTGAGAGTCAATGCCGTATTGATCTTGCAAAATATCGCTCGACGCCTGTGCTCGACCTTTCTCAGCAGCATACAAAGCTTCTTCAATCTCTCCATTCTTCAAAAGTGTCCTCCACAGAGCAGTGTATGCCACGCGATAAGAATCACGAAAAGTTACTTTTAATTCATCTTCTGACTTCAGACTATGCCTTGTTTCATCAAAATGTTTTATACTTGAACGATAACAACTGAGTGCATTACTCAAGGAACCCAACAATTCATGATCATGACCTTGCGAATACCACGCGATTCCCTCTCTTAGAAAGTCTCCAATTTCCTTGAAAATACTAAGACTGTGTTCATGGTATTCCATGGCTTCCTTAAAATAACCTAGATTGCAGTAGGCATTTCCCAGATTTACATACGCTGATCCCTCCCCATTCCTATCCCCTACTTCTTTAGCAATACTAAGATCTTTTTCGTAGTACTCAATGGCTTCTTTAAAATTACCTAGACTAAGATAGGCATTTCCCAGATTTCCATAGGTTGATCCCTCCCCAGCCCTATTACCTACTTCTTTAGCAATACTAAGATGCTTTTCGTAGTACTCAATGGCTTGTTTAAAATTACCTAGATTGCGATAGGCAATTCCCAGATTTCCATAGGCTGATCCCTCCCCATCCCTATTACCTACTTCTTTAGCAATACTAAGATGCTTTTCGTAGTACTCAATGGCTTGTTTAAAATTACCTAGATTGCGATAGGAAATTCCCAGATTTCCGTAGGCTAATCTCTCACCAGCCCTATCCCCTACTTCTTTTGCAATACTAAGATGTTTTTCGTGGCACTCAATGGCTTCTTTAAAATTACCTAGATTGTGATAGGCAGTTCCCAGACTTTCATAAGCTGATCCCTCCCCAGCCCTATTCCCTACTTCTTTTGCAATACTAAGATGTTTTTCGTGGTACTCAATGGCTTGTTTAAAATTAGCTAGACGAAGATACGGAATTCCCAGATTTCCATAGGTTGATCCCTCCTCCGCCCTGCAGCCTATTTCTATGAAAATATGTAATGCTTGTGCATAAGTCTTTATGGCCTGTTGATAATCAGGTAGGTTGAGGTAAGCACCGCCGAGATGAAAATGAGCCCTTCCTTCACGATATCTGTCTCCTACACTTATCGCAATGGCAAGCTCTAGCATTCGCTGCTCTACAGCCTCTAACTTCCTATCTACCATTCTTCAATAACTAAATGACAATTAAAACTTTTTCCATAGGATGATCCAATGTCAAATCGATGTCAAATGAAGCTGGAAGGAAAGAAAGATAAAGACGCTTGATGTTTAGTCTGCTTTTTAGCTTCGAAACGAAAACGTTTTTCCCACCCTATTTCCTCCCAGGGTGATTAGTTAAGGGGTGGTATCAACGGGTTAACACGGGGGATTTGCCCTCACCTTTGCAGGAAATCAATTACGATTCTAGATGAAATAATTGATTTGTTTTCTTACAAAAAACGGCCACAGAGTTAGATAACAGAGCGAGAAGCATAAAGTAAGAAGAGGTTATGGATGACTGTAGCTTACCAATGACTCCAAACCCCATCCCCCCTCCCCTTTCTTTTTTTCACAAGTCAAACACTGAGCAAAACAGTTGTGCTTTACTTGCTTAATCGTCAAACAAATAAAATAAAATAACTCATATCGAGTTCGGCAGTTGCAAAATTTAGCATCGCATTGCCAATGAAAACCGAGTGAGCCAGAATGCTAGCACAATAGTGAACTAACACTTTGGAAAGAACAAGAGCTTTAAATATTCCTTCTGAAAAATTGCTTCTTGAATCTTTACGCATTCATGCCACTTTGTTTTGCATTTGACTTACCAATGGCTATATGACAAAACGCGTTTCATTTAATTAATCGGAGGTCTAAACGTCACTTATCAATAAAAACCCAGAACAATGACAACTTAAGCAAAGAAGAACTTAAGGGAAAGGACTCGTCATAAAATGTCCTATTCACTTTTTTGATCATAGTTGACTGGGTGTTCATAATAAGTTATGAATGCACGCCAAGGATCAGCGGTTCATTGAGCAAGTTAGAAAATTTATTTGTCAGCTATTGGAGCTTTAAAATTACAAACTGTGAAACATCATAAGTCCTTCACATGTAGAAAGGAATTGCATTGGGTTTGGGAAAGAACATGATAATTTGTGTTTGAAGCCTTTTTGAGGGGGACGTGGGGGGGGGGGGCATTGAGGTCTATTAGAGACTGTAAACCCCCTTCCCCTTGTACAAACTGAATATCTGAACAAAATACTTTGTTGACGTATGCATGATATGGACTAAACTTATATTCATGTTATAGGTATTTTTGGATGCCTTGGTTGTGAATAACACATATCCTCTAGTTTGTCTTTTCGGCTTCAATGTAAGAGATCCAGATCCCCCAAAAATAAAATCGTCCCTAAGTGGATGGTAATACATCGCAACAGAGGACTTAAGGTAGTTGAAGAGACCAGAAAGAAAGATTTTGCTACCAAATGCATGAGTGGTATCCGGATAACGCGGGACAGTGAACTGTCACGAGAAAAGAATAGCGACAATTAAATAGTCATGTATGGATGGAGTTTTCGAATAAGTTCAAAAAACAAGAAAGTATGAGATAAAAACTCAAGTTTACCACGAAGCAGGACTTAAGCAAATCTCGATCAACGCTTTACTTCTCCACTTATGAAAAACTGTGACGAAAAAATCAGCTCTCCATTTTTTTTTGATTTCAAAACTATGTTAACTAAACAGTAATCGACCCAAGTATTAGGCCTTGATTTCAAAAAGACACCTGTTTATTTTAAGGACGTTCGCGCTAATTGTTTGTGGGCAACGTTATTGCGCAGGGAACGCGACTGGAATATGTCACGCATTACTGCGAGCATTAGTGAAGTTGAGGTTAAAACCTTTGCAAAAACCGTAAACTATAAGTCTTGCACAGCGTTGGATCAGAGAAGATCGTGATCAGTCAAAATTGATTTAAAATATTTATGAAAGTCAAGTAGACTACTGCACGACTGATATTCGCGAGGTTTTATCAGTCGTGCACTAGTCTACTTGACTTTCATACAAATTTTTCAAGCATCAGTTAAAATAACATGGCGACAAAAACGCCGAGGAAAAATTCCAGGCCGGCAAAAGAATGGCACATTTATTTTCGAATCATCATGAAAATTAATAGAGAAGTGAGCGTTAGGATGGAAAAGCTCTGGAAAAGGTAGCTGATCGAGTAGACTATTGGCTGAAAGTTTGGAAAACTCGAGGACGAAACGTTGCGTAAATTTAATGGGGCTGTTTCTTTTTAATGTTTTTATTACCTTACAAACTTAAGTTCAACGTGAATGCATGTTTTTAAAGTTCTTTTCCTTTACTTTCGTGAAAATTGAGCAGTACTTTCGTCCTCGTCCGCTTGAATAGTGCGGACCTGCGTGGAAACAATCAGCGACTGAATTTCACAAAAAAACACACTCCAGAGGATGAGCATGACGGCAATGGAGAGATATTATACAAAACACCAACCAAATGAAGATGACCCCTGCTTAAAACTTCGTTGCTATGCTGGAGAAAGGTTTTTTTCCTGGTAAAAACCTTTCATCTCTTCAACGATCGATCCTCTCTTGGGTTCCAGTCCTTGCCCGACAGGTCACGCAAAAGCGTGACAAACGAACTTTTCCAAGAGCTTTGCAAAATCACATCGATTTTACTCGTTCAGATCATCGGTGAGCCCTATTTTTTTAATCATGAATCACTTACTTTACTTACTATCTACAAAATATGATGAAATGAAAAAATTCTCACCGTAAGAAGTTATCTTTTTTAACATTTTCTTTCCTCGTGCCATCGAATTCTGGTAGTGGTTGCAACGGATAGAGCTTACGAAAACGCTCGTCGAGGATGAACTCTACTGTTTACCACATCCCTAGCGGCATACAATTATCTAAAAATCTCACTCCTAAAAACCTATGCACGGAAACTTTCACTCCAACAGTTTATTTTTATGATTTTCGATGGATGAGCAGATGAGCCTACATCTCGCTATTATATGACCGATTTCTCGAAAATAAGGCATTTTTCCACTGCCATTTTCTCCGAAACAAATTCGGTGACCCCTATTTTTTGTTCATTTTTGGAGTATGTACTTTATGACCTAACTCTAGGCGAAAAATGAAGAAAATCTCACTGTAGGAAGATTTTGGCGCGAACGTCCTTAACTAGAATTTTCCTTTTTAATGGTCCGCCATTACTAACTTTGAATATTTGAGAGAGCTGGATCGAGGAGAAAATAACGACAAAGACTCATGAGTTAAAGAATGCAATGGATGAGTACGAAGCTTTAGTTAATTAATATGCAGCACGGGAGTTTCGGGCTTTCAGACTTTTAAACCAGTGTTTTGCATCTAAAACGGCCTGCGTTTTAAGCTGGTGAGTAAATGACGTCACTTTCCCTAGATCCAACCCTCTGAGGTCCCATCGGTTAGTTTTGAACGTGAGTATTGGCGGACCGTGAAATCCAAAATTTACACTCAAAGTAAACAGCCTTTGGATAAATATCCAAGCTCAAAATTTTGCCAGTGAGGTGTGAAGCAAACACACCGAAAATCTGAAGAAAAAAGGAAATGATTTTTTGATTATAGTGGCACTTTATCTGCAGCGCGCTTGAAACTTTTGTTCAATTCAAACAAGCGTAACGGTTGTTTTGTAAAGCCTGCAGGTCTAGGATATTGTTAATTCGTCCTGAATTTTAATCAGCCGTTGGCGAACCGGTACAGTCAAGCACACAGCGCTAGTTTCAATACTCTTGAAGTATTAAAGTATTTACAATCATTAGGATGAACTTGAAAATTACTGACCTTTTTTCCTCAGTGAGTCACTCAGAAAGACACAGCATAGTAATTAGAGCGCGACCAAAGAACGAAATCTGCAGTCTGATTTAAAAAAGAAAAGGAAAAAAAAAAGCAAAAAAGAAACACGAATAACAAAATGGAAATACTCTTTTTTCTTGGAATGGTCCGTACCTCACAAATTACTTTCTTTGCCTCACTGTACTAGAAAGATACATTTCGTTTCCGTTCCTTTGTCACAGTGTGAAACTAATATAAAACATTTAGCATGAATTAAACTTTAAAAAAAGAAACTATAACAAGCTGTAATGGTGTCAAAGCAAAACGCACGCATTTTTTTTTTAAATCGAGTTCTAAGATATAGTGATGTAGTGACAAGAATTTTTTTTGATAAGCTTAGCAAACAGAAGAGCATTTCTTGAGCCAACCTAATCTCAATTAACAATCTGACCATAGAATTGATTTCTCCTATGGAGCACTTAACTTACCTTTTGCAAATAATTTAAAAGACTGCGTTTAAACAATACAGAGATTACAGCAGAACAAGAAAACAGCAGTTTGGGAGAGTCGTGTTTACTTGGCGAAGGCACAGAAAGTGATTTGTTCAGTTGCAGTTTTGAATATATAGCGGAAATCATTCTATTATCAGCTCTGTGATATCACGTTGTTTTGACTCCAGCATTATCACAAATAAACGGAAAATGAAATTACGCCCAGTAAAGATAAAAGAAAAAAAGTCTCCGGCTTTAACAGTACCCGACGATTTAGATAATTGTGAGCCTTACTGCCATTAAACATGCACAGCTAACTAAACCAGCACGCTTATTTATTCTGCTCTCAGAGCTTTACGGCAGGGGAAGCATCGAAAACCAAGCACTCGAAAACGAAGAACATAGCACGAAGCACACAAAAGGTCGAAATCGAAATAAGCACCCTAAGTCGAAAACGAAGCGGAATCCCAACTCGAAAACGAAGCACCCAATTTTCCATTAGAAGATCGCTTTGGCCATAGGCAAAAACCAAATCTGTTCTTGTTGATCAGAATAAAAATCAACTTTCTACTAAAGATCGTTTTTCTGCTGTTTCTTACCATATCTTCGAGTTTAGCAAGTTGGGTAGGCAGCAGAAAATCACTATGGTCTTTAAATCCTTAAATGGTCTTACACCCGAGTATTGAAACGATGTATTTATCAATCGATCTGACGCTACTAAATATTCACCGAGGGACACCGTGAACAAACTTGCTGTTCCAATACCATTTTTTTGGAAGACAGTTTTAGCTATGGTGGTGCGGTGCGGTGCGGTGCGGTGCGGTGCTTTGATCTGGTGTCTGATTCATTAGATGTTTTACTTCCTGTGATCACGAAAATAGTAAATGCACCTTTGTCTATTGCACACTTCCCTTCCGAGTGGAAGGAAGCGATCGTAAACCCTTTGCTTAAAAAGGGCGCCAAGGACTCTGCTTACAAGAACTCGCGACCACTCAGCAATCTATTATTTGTATCCAAGATTACTGAGAGGGCAGTATTTGACCAGTTGTACACCCGCGTTACAGATAATGAACTATTCCCTGTATTTGCAGTCGGCTTATAGGAAATCACACAGTACTGAGACGGCGCTGCTTAAAATAGTTAAAGACACCCTTCTTAACGACATCCTGATTGACATGAATCGCCAGCACGTGTCTTTGCTGGTATTGCTTGATTAAGCGCAGCATTTGATACGGTTGACCACGCCATACTCTTGCGGCGCCTAGAAACGTCGTTTGGTGTCACAGGAGATGTTCTCAAATGGTTCGCCTCCTACTTGTCTGGTCGCTCTCAGCGTGTTGCGGTCAATGGAGAACTG
>NW_027180098.1:0-7500 GCF_036669925.1 Montipora capricornis | reverse complement strand
GTGGTCCACAATGGCGGCTACGCAGTTATTCAAGTCAATCATCGGATATAAACTCAAGCTGATTTTTTATTTTTAATTTGAATAGAGCTGCTTTTTTCTCTATATTGCATTTTTGGCATATCTTTAGAAGCTCTGATAAGGTTACATGATGCCTGGAGGACCTATGACTAGAACAGAAAAGAAAGGAGAGCGAGAGAGAACGACAACGACCAAACAAAATACTAGTAATAGCCCATACTTAGAAGTTACTCCACAAATTATTTCCTTGGGCATTAAACCGTTTGTTATTTTCAAAAAGTGGTTTAATCGGTTTCCTTTTGTTCAGTAGTGTTCAGGAATCGATGTTTTGTTGACAACTGAAAGGAAATAACAATCATCTGTACTCTTTTGGACCGAAGATATCGAAAAGGAAACGCCCTTGAAAGGAAACCCTTTTAAAATCGGTGCTCATACCTACAAACTGTAGATATGCACACAATTATTACATCTAATCACTTTCCTTTCCAGCGTGCGTAATGCCTCGTGTTTTAATAACGCTTTTCGTTTTCGAAGCTTTTTTGTAACATTTTTCAAAGAAATAAATATTAAACTACAGATCTCTACCTTCACAAACTTATTTTATATGTGCGTTTGGAAGACATATTTTTATGCATTTTGTAAAACTGACCATATTTATGATTTCTAATCAAGTTATAAGATAAGCAAATGAAGAGTGAGTTGTCTTATCCAACGTTAGATGGTTTCCTTACTTACTTGACCCAAAAAGGCGCTGTTACACTCGGCCTGCCTGTAGCCTGTTCCCTTGAGGCTCAAACGAAAAGTTTCAACCAACTGTACTATTTGGAAGGATTGAATCTACCCCAGCTGTTTCACATAACATCAAATGTTATGGTACCAAATGAGACACCAATCATTTCTTAACAAGGTGCGCTCATTAATGTGACGTAAAAGTTTATCATAGCAACGAAAATGCCTTCTAAAAAATGCCCTATATTTTGTCTTCAAAAGCTTGTATCTCAGAAACGAACTCCGTGACCCCCATTTTTTATTGCTCAAAAGTGGTTAGCAAGCTAAGATAAAAAGTGAAAGAAAAGATAAAACTCTTTGCAAAGGTATAAAAAATTCTCTGCAGCGCCGGATTCAGAGCCACCTTAAAATTTTGTAGTTGTGAAGGTGGCTATGAATATGCTCCAGAGATTTTTTTCTAACTTTGCAGCCGATCTGTTAGTTCCCTATATAACTATTATTCCAAGAATTGAACTACTTTCGAATGCAAACACATTCTTTCACTTTGCTTAAAAATACCACCGATAACTCGAGGGAGTAAGCCCTACAAAGAACTTGGAAATTTATTAAGAAAAGAAAAACGTCTTCTTTATTCCTGACGATTTCATTCATTTGTTATGCAGAAGAACAGGAAAAAATTTTCACCCGTCGTTTCCCTTCTATTTTGTGATCTTTGAATGTTGCAAATGACACATCTCTTTTCCTTATCACAGTAAAAGTCTGATGTTAAGGTCGCTAAGTTCACCAAAACCGTTCAAAAGTCTATCTCGGGCTTTCTCAGTAATGGTGACAGTAAAGTGGTTGATCTTCTGCTAAAAAAAAGGCCGTTTTTACGCACGCTCACTCTTCGAATTAAACAAAATTACAGGACGCAAAAATTAAACATGTTTAACGAACATTTGTACTCTAGCGAAACAGCGACAGCGACAATTGTATTGCAGCGAAAAAACGACAGCGACATTTGTCTCTAGCCAAATCTCAGGTAGCCCAAGCTCGATATATGTGTATTTGTACTGTACTATATTATGCAAGAGTAGAAATATAAGGATTTGTATGGGGAAAATGTTTTTTTTCAAAATTCAAAAAAATATTTACAATTTAAAATAAAAAATAGCTTCCCTTTTTTCACTCTTTTTTTTCTTTTTTTCAATTTTATTTAATACCATACCATACTTACATCAATAACAATACTGATACTTACACCTACAATACAACACAATTAGTATTAGTTCGCTTGCACTGCTTACAATTCTTACCAAAAAACAACAACAACAACAACACCAGAAGAGGCCAGCTTACTCCTGTCAATAATTTAAGTTCTAAATTTGAAAAGACTTAAATAAAATATGCGTGGTTTATGATTTATATGCGCCTTGTTTCTTTTACCTTCATTTTCATTTTCTTTTTCAGGGCATTAGGGTCAGGCTGTCAAGAGATTAAAAAACAACAACAGAGGCTCCCACTTTTTTAAAGCAATTGTAGTTGTATTTTTTTCCATTTCATGGATATGCTTGAAATATAGTAAGAAATCTTTTAATTTTGGACAACATTTTTGCTGTCTACATAGCCAAATATAATATTTAGCATTTAAGCAACAGAAGTTAATTTGAAGCTCATGCTTAGAACTATCTGGCCTTAGACCCAGTGCTGTATCAGGCTCTAAGGGTGCCTCTTTAGCAATGACTTGGCAAGACTGTAGCCATACCTTAAAATTAGTTTAAAAAACTTGAGTTTTTGGGCAAGCCCAAAATAAATGTGCCAGTTTCTCTGTTTCTCTTTCACAGAAAGTGCATTTCTCGCTGTCAACGAGTCCATTTTTTTCAAGAAGTTGCTTGTTGATATTCTTCTATGAAGGAATTTGAACTTGAAAGTTATAAGTTTAGTGCTCTTTGTACATTGAAAAGCCATTTGATAAGCCTCTTTCCAGTTCAGTGAAATCTTGCTTTGTCGTAAAAGTCTTCCTGCCACTTTTGTTGACTTTGGCTGGGTGATTCGCTTTTCCCTGATACAAGTTTCTTGTATACTAGTTTACTTGGTTTTTTACTTTTTAAGACGTTTGACAAGAAACTTTTATGTTTAGTCCACATTCTTGTATTATGGGGTATATATCTTTGGAGTTAAATTGAAGAAATGATTCTTTCTGACCAGATTTCAAGATTTTCTTTGAAAAATGGGTCTGATATTTTGATAACATTACGACTGTCCTTTTATGTCAAGATTTCCAGTTAGTGTTACTTCACCTCCATATTTTTCAAGCTCTAAGTCAAAAAAAACTTTTCCAGCTTCCACAGTTTTCTTATCTAGATACCTTTTTATCCATGTGGCTTTAAGAAATCTATTAAAAGAAACTATATCAATCATTTTTAAGTCCCCCTTCTGAGTAGTCATTTATCATTACCTTTCTTTTTATTTTGTCGCCTTTGCCATTCCATAAGAAGTTATAAAACATCACATTTATCTCCTTATTGCTGTATGATATGTTTGGAGAGGAGAAAAAATGTATACTATCTGTGAAGCTATAATCCATAATCAACTTAATTTTTTCCATTTTATCTTTGTAATTCAAAGATATAGTTATATCGGGGTCTGTTGACAATCATACCCCTAACGCGCTAACTTTTTTTTTCGGCCATTTGAAGTCTTATTCAGGGCAAAGTTTAAAATCAAATTCGCCCTTGCACCACTCCACAAAGCTTCAGTCTTTTTGTCGTTAAGTCTGAGGCCGGATATATTACTAAAATGCTGTATTATCTTCAAAGATTCTAGTAAGGATTCTTCGGAGCCGTCTAAAATAAGGGTCGTGTCATCTGCATATTGACTAAGTTTAATTTCTTTGTCCTTACAGTTATGCCTCGAATTTCTTTTTTTTGTCGAATTGCATTGGCAAGTACTTCTACAAAAAGAATAAATAAACATGGTGACAGAGGGCAACCTTGCCTAACTCCCCGGTTAAGCTCAAAGAAATTACTTGCCATCCATTGTTTAAAAATACAGCTTTGACTATTAAAGTAAAATACTTTTAACCAGTTCAACAATGATGGGCCAAAGCCAAAGTATTGGACAGTTTTACGAATAAAGGGCCACTCTAGAGTATCAAAGGCTTTTTCAAAATCAAGAAAAAGGAGCAATCCCGGCATATATTTCGCTTTTGTATATTTGATGACGCTATCTGTTAAACGAATGTTTTTCTCCAATAAATCTGCCTCTAATGAAGCCGGTTTGATCATAAGAAACAAGTTTTGGCAAGAACGTTTTGATACGGTTTGCAATAGCTTTTGTCGCTATTTTGTAGTCGCGGTTCAAAAGTGTTAAAGGTCGCCAGTTTTTTATTAAATTATGATCAGCATCCTTTTGTGGTATGAGCTTAATAATGCCCCTCCTTTGTGATATCGAGAGCTTTTCCTATTTCGTAAGAATAATTAAAAGATTTTATCAAAATTTCCGCCACGTCATTCCAAAACACTTTGTAGAATTCACAGGGGACTCCATCAGTTCCCGGGATTTGTCTGGCGCCATGCTTTTCAGCGCTTCTAGACATTCATTCTATCCTAATTTCCCTCATAGAGAAATTGAGAAATTGTTCATCCTTATTCAAAACCTTTCTGTTTTCTTGCTGTGGAAACAAGAGGCCCCTTCTTGGTTGTCAGTACCTACTTTACAGCTGTAAAGATATTGGTAAAATGATTCACATTCTTTTAAGATCTCTTTGTCTGTACAGATGAGGTCGTTGTCAGTAACTTTAAGCTGGGTTATTGTTCCTTGTTTCATTGTACCACTGAGAGTTAGATCTTAAAATTGCTCCTTTTGTTCGGTATTCTATTATTGCCCTCCAGTTCGCGTTTCTTTGTTTCAAGTTCCAACCACACTTTTTCGCTTTGGGTTTCATCGTTATTAAATTCAGAAAGACGTTTTTCAAGAGTTGCAATTGCTTGCTCTATTTCCTCTTCTTTTTTCGATAGTTTCTTTTTCTTGAAAGTTCCATATTTCAAGGACTCCTCTCTCACTTTCAATTTAACCATTTCCCATAGTAAGTTAGGGTTAACCGTATCATCTTGCGCATGTCATCCTTGGTCTGTTTTACAATAGCGCTTTATACTATTACTAAAAATAGATTTTGTTACGTGATAACCCATGAGACCCCCCGCACAGACTCGGACAACATTGCGACCAGCTTAAAGGAAATGTATGAGCGAGAGCTGTAAAATTGAAACAAAACGACGGAAAATTTCGTCAAAAAAATGACTTAGCGTTCTAAAAGGAAGCGGCATGGTTGGTACCAAACACTGTTTGTTGGGGTGACTGTAAGACAGACTCAAGATATGCAGATAAATGGCCAAAATCACTCAAAGAGTTGGAGGAATCAGGGGCACCCAACAAGAATATAGTTCAAAACCACTGAAACATAGCATTGTTAAACGTATTTTTGTATGTAAATGGTAGATATAGGCATATTTTTATCCCCTAAAACTTTTGATCTTTTCGGATTTCCTAGCTGAAAGTGTAGTGATCCGAAAATTGTAGGTATCAAAAGTTATCTTTTCGAAAATTTCAGCCAGAAAAATGGATCCCGAAAATTCTAGGTGACCTTTTTAGGGTAAAAATCCTTCAAAATTGGCAATTCTACTTTTTTTTGTAGATGTTCGAAAATCCTAGGACAGGCAGGCAAGCAAGAACCTTTACAACAAATGTTCCGAAAATTCTAGATCTCAAATCTTCTTCCGAACAGATATTTTCCGAAAATTGACGTGGGGTGCCCCTGGAGGAATCGGGAAGAAAGTATTCATTCCTTCCCAAAACCTTTGCGAGACATGGCAAAGTGCAAGCGTTGGCTAGTGGCTTATTCGCGTGAATTTTTTACGGAGAAAAACATAACAAGAAACACTTATCTTTGTGCTCTTCACTGGCCCGGCGAAAAAGGTCCAACAGCCGAATTTTCCCGATCCACTGAAGGCAAATCTAACCAGCGCAAGTAAGTCGAGCACATGCTCCTAAGCTAAAAGCACCGAAAGAAAGAGAAAATCCAGCGTCAAAGAACAGAACTTATTCAATGACAACTACGAGGAACAATTATTTAACGATATTACAGTTTTCTGATGATCATGATCAGAGTCACAAGAAGTTGAACCGACCGACAGTCGACGCAAGCAGTTTTATTGATAAAGAATGGGTTGATGAGGAATGTGCCGTGACCGATACATACACTTACGTTACCCTTCAGGAAAGTTGGTTCTGATCAAGGCTCTCAGACTATATTGAAAATACGAGTTGTCCCGCAAAGGTCGAAAACTATGATTTTGAAACGTCTTCAGGATGATCGGCAACATTTTGGATTGATTCTAGCGCGTAGTAATGAACGTGCCCATAGTTGAAAGCGAAGGAATGTTTTGAGAAGGAAAAACACGCCAGCCAGTCGACGGAATACACGGAATGGATATCGATCCAGAATTTGTCTTTACATCAGAATTTTCATGAAGAACTTTGGCCGCAAACCATTTTCCATGATCGATTGCCGGATCAAGGGTGTGATAATTCCCGCTCTTCACACAGTCTCTCACTCGCTGTATAATCTTCTCGTTTACCGCTTAATTTTAAGCCCCTGCATTTTAACCCCCACCGTTTTACGCTGGTCTACAGTGTAATCTTCTGGTTCTCTTTCAAATTCGGAGCCATGAACGCCGTCCTCTTCCGTCAGAACTGTAAGGGACTGAAGCGAACTACTCGCCATTTCCATTGCAGCTCTCAAAGAAAGTGGAGTTTGTTTTGTTTGAGTCACGCGGGGTCTAAAATTTCATGACGTCATTATGTATTTGATCCGATTAACATACTCAGTGTCAGTTAGAAATGAGTTTTTAAGTTTCCAAACCCCCGCCTCTATTGTTAAATGCAGCGAAATTTGTAATGTAATCATGGAATGATCCGGTTTTAATATCCTGCAACGCTGTCCGCACTGACAGTGTTTGCAAAAGTCGCCTGATTTACCAGGAAAAAGTCGAGCCTGCAGTGGACTTCAGGGCTTACTTTTTGTCGCCACGTAAATCCTGGAAATCTCAGGGTTTAAAACTCTCCATGCATCTATTAAATCAAGGTTTTTCAAAGAAATCGGCTATCACTTTCCGCGTCTTTTTATGAAGTTCTAGCAAGACCAACGTTTTTTTGTCTTGGTCAACATTCAATACTAGCCTAGGTTTACAGTCACCACCTATAATTATCTCTTCGCCTTTAATGTCGAGCAGATGACCAAGAAACATAGGTGGAGAAATTTGGATCATCTTCGTTTTGCGCGTATACATGTGCTAAAGTTATATGTTTTTCATTTGTGTCAGGGTCACATATTATGAATCGTCCCTTGGGATCGATATAAGCTTTTGAGAGTTGAAAGCTGAAATTAGTGTTTAAACGTATGGCTACACCTGCTTTGTTACTAGAACAGCAACTGAATAATGCGTGATAACCCATTCAGCTCTCCCATCGAGTAGACTGTCTTCTGTAACAATGTGCTTTCTTTGAATAAAATACATCGACATATTTTTTGTCTTGAGCCAGTTGAAAATGTCTCGCGTCTCTTTTAAGCCTGTCTCCTAGTTCCCCGCGTGTTAATCGATCCTATTCCTGAGATCCATGTTTTTCTCCCCCGCATATTTTGGGTAAAGAAAATTGGTATAAAAGGCGCTCGATTGCAGTATTGAAATAAACCTTAAAGGTGTAAGCTGAAAA
>NW_027180097.1:20000-41543 GCF_036669925.1 Montipora capricornis | reverse complement strand
TCAGTTCCAAGAAGCCTTTTTGAGGAGCTTCCTCTTTCCCAGATTTGTGATACGTATCTTTTTTTGTTTTACCGGTGACCCTCCTGGGGATTGATGCTTGACATTCTGTCATAACCCAGGGTAAGCCGGTTTTACTCCATCTATTGGCTTCTTTTGTGGTTTATCTTTGCTTCTGTTCCTCTTTTTCGTCGCTGGTTCCAGTTTTTCTCTTTTTCTCGTCTTTGCCTTTTTGCTCGAGTAACCTTTTTGGGTTTGTCTTCTTTTGTTTATCGTTTGTTTGAGCTCTATAGTAAGGAATTTAAGCTATATATTGTGTTAACTTTAATTGTAAGTTATCTTAGTATTAAGAGAGGTATTTTTCAAGTTGAAAGATATCTTTTCTTGAATTTAGTCCAAGGTATTTATTCTCCGTCATCAATTTATTAATAGTTTGATACATTTCATTATACTGTAGTTGTATTTGTGACCACCTTTTCTCCGAGTGAATCACTCTTGTAGTAGTAAGAAAACTTAGTTTAAGTATATTGAGGGAAGTGTCTTTCGAGTCGAAAGATATTTTTACTTCAATTAAGTTCATAGTATTTATTCTTTGTTTAATTTAGAAGTAGTTGGATTTATTTCAATATACTGTAGTATTTTGGAGCACTTATTCTCCAACTGAATCTTTTATTGTAGTAGTAAGGGACTTAAGTTAAAAGCATATTAAGAAAAGTACCTTTTAAATTAAAAGGACTTTTTGAAGTACGCTGAAGAATTTATTCTTGTAGTCATACATTGTAGTAGCTGATAAGCTAACACAGTTTAAAATATTAAAAGAGTTAATTGCTTTTGTAGTAGTAAGGAATCTATCAGTAGTTGGACGTATTTCAATATTCTGTAGTTGTATTTCTGAGCACTTATTCTCTGAGTGAATCATTATTGTAGTAGTAAGGAACTTTAATTGCAAGTACATTAAGAGAAGTATCTTTTAAATTGAAAGAGTTTTTTTTTTTCTTGAAGTGAAATATTGTTAACAGATCCAAATATTAATAGAGAAATAACTATTTAGTTACTTCTTGCTATGTTGCCGCTAACTATCAACATCCAAGTTGGTCGCAAGCTGTCTGACAAGCGACGGGATGAGATATTGGATGCTGTTTTGAGTTATTTTGCCCCTGAAACGGTGAGGGCCGTTCAGGTGGGCTATGATGTGGTTCGTGTAACTTTCCGTCAGGCGGAGAATTATCGTTCCGCAAAGGAAGGGGAAGGTGTTCGCCTTTTTGGCATGTGGTGTCGGGTGTTGGGTGGTGGTCCTCCGACCACGCTCATCCACATATTTGATTATCCCTTTGAGGAGCCTGAGGCCGACATTCGCGCTGCTTTTGAACCCTATGGCGCAATCAAGTCTGTTAAGCGCCAGACTTACTTGTCTCATCCAAGTATTTCAACTGGCACAGTCCTGGTCTCTATTGTTATGAAAGAGCCCCCGCCCCGCTACTTAATGGTTCGGGGCTATTACGTTCGGACTTGGTACCGCGGTCAACCGCTGGTGTGCAATATGTGTTCGGCTGAGGGGCATCGTGCCGCTGATTGCCCGAACCGCGATAAATGCCGTCGTTGTGGGGGTACAGGTCATTTTGCCCGTGCGTGTCTCGTTTCCCGCCCTTCTTTTGCCGAGGTTGCCAGAGGCGTTGCTGGCTCCTCTTCGTTGGGCACATCTGGTCCGGCTGTTCTGCCTATAATAACTGGCGCTTTACGTGATGATGATGATGATGATGATGATGATGATGTTAATGATGACGATTCTATCTCCTCGGGTGAAGACGCTTGCTCCAAGATGTCTTCAGCGTCTGGTGGCCAAGCTGCTTTCTCTCAGCAGGTCACCGTGGACAGCGCCATTTCTAAGGTGGCGAGTGTGTGCTCTCTGGGCAATGATAGTGTTGAGGACAAAAACGAGCCTTCTGTCCGGTCGAGAGCGGCGAGTCTCCCTTGTTTAAATGAGCCTTCCGTTTCTGAGGCTCCTGTTTTTAGTGTTGAGTCTCGTCCTCGGTCTTTGTCGTCTGCAGATGAACCCCCTGTGGCTTCTAAAAGTGATGGCGGGTTGACGGGCCTGCCTATCTCGGTCTCTGACCCTATGTCTGATGAATGTGAGAATAATGCCTCAGTAACGTCTGATGTTGCGTGCTCTCACCCCTCCCCTGTTGTTGGTATGAATGACGGGCAGATTGTTAGCCCCTTGCCGGAGGCTGAGGCTTTATCTGCCGATAGCCTTGAACTTGTTGTCTCCGGGGCCTCTAAAGAGGCTCCAATAGCTCCGGCAGCTGTACCTTGTGAGGAGGCTCCGCCTTCCCAGGATTCCCATAGTGTTCTGCAGGAATATCAGTCTTCGTCTTTACAAAAGAAGACTAAATCGGGTTTGTTTGCCTCTCTGAGGCGTAAGGCGTCTCCTTTGGAGGCGAAGTCGCGTCGTCAATACGTACCGAATATTCCACCAGAGAGGCCTTCTAGGCCCAAGACTGCTAAGCAGTCTTGAGGCTTAAGGTTTTTTTTTTCTGACTGTTTTTTGGTTGTCTTGTTTTTATTTTTGCACTTTCTCTTCATTATGGATTGTGTTCGTATCTTAACTCTAAACGTTAACGGTTTAAGGGATGTTAATAAACGATTGTCTCTCCTTCAATGGATGTCTCATTTTTCTGCCGATTTCGTTGCCCTGCAGGAGACACATGCGTCCTCTTGTCAGGACTGCAGCTCTTGGTTTTCCCCATACGGTTATTCCGTAGTATCTTCCCCTGGCTCTGCACATTCCTGTGGAGTGGCTTTGCTCTTTCGCCACCGTTTTGTGTTGACTAAATCTGTTGCCGACAAGAAGGGGCGTTTCATCATGCCTGAGTTTAAGCTAGATGAGGTCTCCTTCAGGCTTGCTTGCATCTATGCACCTAATCGAAATCCGGATAAGAAGGCGTTTTTTGATTTTGTTTCTGACTCGGTTGATCCGGCTATACCAACCTTAATTTTGGGGGACTTTAACGCAGTGTTCGATCGTTCTTTGGACCGCCGAGGGCCTAATCCCTTGGATGATTCTCGTGAGAGCTCTAGCGCTTTGTGTTCTCTTTTTGATGATTGCTGTATGGTGGACATTTGGCGGCATCTTCACCCTGCGTTTTACGTGGATGAAGCCCGATGGTTCCGTGGCTTCCCGTATCGACCTGATCGGGTGCCCTTTCCCTTGGGTCCACCACGTCAGAGAATGTATCTCTTCGAAGCTCAATGTCTCTTCTGACCAACTCCGACTTTGTAAGTCATTTCTGGGCTGTGTGGCGTATCCAGAAACGTTCCTTTCGGTCCCTCCAGGCTTGGTGGGATCGAGGCAAAGAGCATTTAAAAGGGTTGGCGGTGCGTTTTTCTGTCGAGGCTTCTTCTGCGAGGCATTCCTCTCGTTCCATTCTTTCGAGCCTCTACTCTCATTTGAAGGATAAGATTGATGCTGGCAATGTTTCTCTTCTTCCGGTGTTCGAGAATGTTTCTAACCGAATTAGTGAGCTGGATGCTAAAGAGGCTGACGGTGCTCGGATTCGCTCTCGCACCAGGTGGGCTGAGGAGGGCGAGTCTTCTACTAAGTTCTTTTTAAGACTGGAGAAGAAGCGGGGGTCTGATGGTTGGATTTCCGCCATGCGATCCGATGATGGTTCCTTGGCCACTGAAATCAATGCAATTTGCGATTCTTGGGTAGAGTTTTACTCTTCCCTTTTTTCTGCTGCTGTGACGGATCCATCTGAGCAGAGCGACCTGCTGGATTCTCTCTCTGCCTTCTTGTCTCCTGCGCAGAGCGAGTTGTGTGAGGGTTTGCTAACTGTGGAGGAGGCTCGTGTTGCTATGGAGGGTTTAGCCTCTGGTAAATCTCCTGGTTCGGATGGTTTACCCATCGAGTTCTACCGAACCTTTTGGGATGTTTTGGGCTCTGATTTAGTTGAAGTATTTAATGCCTCTTATTGTTCTGGCTTTTTGCCCACTTCTCAGCGTACGGCGTTAATTACTCTAATTTTTAAAAAGGGTGATAGGCTCTCCCATAAGAACTGGAGGCCCATTAGTCTGCTTAATTGTGATTATAAGATATGTGCTCGTGCACTGGCTGGGAGACTTTTAAAGGTCCTCCATCACGTCATTCATCCGGATCAAACGTGTGGTGTGAAGGGTCGCTTTATCGGTGAAAATGTTTCCCTGTTGAGAGATGTGGTTCAGTATGCCCATGAGACCAGGCTTCCCCTTGCTATCCTGTCCCTCGACCAAGAAAAAGCTTTTGACCGGGTTGACTGGGAGTGTCTCTTTACGACTCTTCAGCACATGGGTTTCGGAAAGTCCTTTATTTCTTGGGTTCGCCTTCTGTACGCCGGTGTCCGGAGCGCCGTGCTCGTCAATGGTTACACTAGCAAGTTCTTCTTGCCTTCTCGGGGGGTGCGGCAGGGGTGTCCCTTGTCGCCTCTCCTCTACATTATCTCCATCGAGGTTCTTGCAGTTAATCTTCGTGCGCATCCTAATATTATTGGTCTTCGCTTGCCTAACGTTCCTTCCTGCCTTCCTGTCCTCTCCTTGTACGCCGACGATACCTCTGTTATTGCCTCTTCGGACGACGCTATTCGTGCTGTTTTTTGCGTTTATGATAAATTTGAGAGGGGCACGGGTGCCAAGCTGAACATGGAGAAATGTGAGGGTCTCTGGCTTGGTGGTTGGGTCCACCGTTCGGATTGTCCTGTTCCTATTCAGTGGACGTCTGAAAAGATCAAAGTACTTGGTGTGTTCCTTGGGAACGGGAATTTGGACAAATGTAATTGGAGGCCTCGTTTAGATGCGGTCACGCGCTGCCTCAATTCCTGGCGTTCTCGTCACTTATCATTTACTGGCAGGGCTTTGGTTGCCAATGCCCTTGCGCTCTCTAGGATGTGGTACGTGGCTTCCCTCTTGCCCATGCCAGTGTGGGTCTTGTCCGAACTAAATACTATTCTTTTTAGCTTCTTTTGGGGTGGAAAGAAGGACTTAGTTGCTCGTGCTGTAGTCGTCCACCCAAAGTCTGCCGGAGGTTTCTCAGTTGTTTCCGTTCGCCATAAAGTTTATGCTCTGCTTGTGCAGTGGGTTCGGCGTATGGTTGTGTCGCCCAGCGGGTGGGTTTCTCTGCTCACCTTCTGGTTTTTTGATCGTTTTGGCGCAGCCCCTCACGATGTGTTTTCAAATCCAGCATCTTTCGCCCCTGAACGTCTTCCTCCTTTTTATGCCTCTCTTCTTCGGGCCTGGGGTGCCATTCAGGGCTCCTCTTCTTCTTCATCTAGTTTGGTTGTAGGCTCGTCCCAGCATGTTGACCCGGTTGCTGTCGCTTCTGTTTCTACTAAAAGTTGTTATGTTCTGCTTCTTTCTTTGTCTTCGTGTATTCCCCATTGTGTCTCTAAGTTTTCTCCCATCTATGGCCCCATTGATTGGAAGTCCACCTGGGCCTCTTTGTACTTTTTACCTTTGGATAGGCCTGTTTCCGATCTAAACTGGAAGATTGCCCATGGGGTACTGTACACTGCGGATCGTCTCATTTCTTTTGGCCTTGATGTTCCTGCCGCCTGTTTTTGCGGTGCTGCTTTGGAGACGCCCGCTCATTTGTTCTTTCGCTGTCCTCTCGCGAGGAGCGGTGTTGATTGGGTTCAAACCCTTCTTTCTACCTTTTCTGTCGATGCCCCTTCGTTGGACGTTCGTCATCTACTTTTTGGATTCTCCGAGGCTGATCTTCGTATAGTTCCTAAGGTTTTTTGTTATATTCTTAACGTGTGTAAATTTTTCATCTGGTCTCAAAGGAATGACTTTTGTTTTCGCTCCGTCCGACCTAGTGCTGTCGGCCTTATTTGCTCCATCAAGGCTCGGCTGCGTTTCTTTCTTCCTGTTTTCTTTCATCGTTTTCGTTCTGCTAGACGTCGTAAGGTTTTTCATAAGCAATGGGGTGCTAATGGGGTTATTGGTAGTGTGTGTGATGGTGTTTTTAAAATGGCCTTTTAGTTTTGTTTTTCTTCTCTTTATTGCCTTTTCAATGATGCTTTTATGACCTTTGGCTATTTTTGCCTGGTTTTAATTTTTGTGCTTTAATTCGGTTTTTGACTTGGACTCTGGTTTTGGATATGATTTGGCTCGTGTGGGGTTGTTATTCTTGAGTGTAAGGCAGACGAGGCATCTCTTGAATACAACCCTTTCAGTGTTTTTCTCTGGATTAGGACTCGGACCGGCTTCTGGACTACGCCTATTGGACATGATTCGGTATTACGTTGAGCCTTGGAAATTTTGTTTTTTTTTTCTGTGGATTGACCTGGACCGGTTTCTGGCTTTGTGATTTTTTCCGTGAGGCAGGGTTCGACTCCCTGGCGAGTTTGGCGAGCCGGCCCCGTTTAGGGGGTGCTCCCTCACGTGAGGCGTGTTATGTTATCTTCCCGCGTTGTATGGCCCTTGGGCATTGCACTCCGCCCTTGGGACCGCCTCAAATACAAAAAAAAAGCGAGTAGTCAAGGGGTTAGTCACGATGGCTCAGGGACCGATTAACCTCTCCCTCTTTGGATTGAAAGTAGCACGGGGCCCCGAAAATACTTTTTTTTTTTTTTTTCGCTTGTGCACAAATGTCACAAATACGCATCCGTTCTGTACGTACACTCGTGTGATAGGTAAATGTGCTTACCACATGGCAAAATGCAAGAAAAAAATTCCAAACTATAGATCATCCCTTATTTTATGTGTTGTAATAGAGGAGCTACGAGTAGTCAAGGGGTTAGTCGCGTATGGTTTAGGGGCCGATTAATGTCTCTCTCCTAGGATCGAAAGTAGCACGGGGCCCCTAAAAAAGTTTTTTTTTTTTTTTTGCTTGTGCACAAATGTCACAAATACGCATGCGTTCTGTACGTACCCTCGTGTGATAGGTAAATGCGCTTACCACGTGGCGAAATGTGTGTACAAATGTCCCAAATACGCATGCGTTCTGTACGTACACTCGTGTGATAGGTAAATGCGCTTACCACATGGCGAAATGTGTCTACAAAAGTCACAAATACGCATGCGTTCTGTACGTACACTCGTGTGATAGGTAAATCGGTAAACGGTAAAAGTAGTATAGGAGTTGGGGGTTTCAGCGCATTTTTGCAAAAATGCGTTGCAACGTCCCAACTACTGTACTACTTTCCATTTAATGGCTTCCATCGATGGTTTCCATCACATGGGCGTGGTCATTTTCGGTCTTATATTCTTGGAAATCTATATGTTTTATATTTCTGCGAATCTATGCCGTGGCGAGGCAGAATGGATCCAACGCAAAATTTATTTTGGAACTATATGTTTTTAAAAAACCTAAAATAATATCTCATATAATAGTATAATGAGTTGTAAAGAACTTCATGAAGAGTTAATCAATATGGAAGAAGTAATTTGTCCATTTTGCAATAAAGAAATAGGTAAACATACGAAAAAAACAGATCAATGTTGCGATCAGCCAGAGATAGTGAAAGATAATATCATAGTTTGCAAAAAATGCGGAACAGTACAAGGTTATACACCTTTAATAGAATTTGTTGATTTTCACTCAAATAAGCATAGATTTCATCGTAAAAGTGTTTACCAAAGAAAATATCATATCAAAAACATTATCAATAACATTGCCATTAAAAATGGTTTCCAGATTTCTGTAAAAAATATGGATAAAATAATTCGAATTTTTGCGGCTATCGGGGAAGTTGTGAAAGATGTTAACATTGATAGAAAGCGTATGATTAACATAAATTTCATTTTAAAACAAATATTTAAAATGCTTGATCTTCCTTTTGAAAAGGTCAAGACGAGTCAATCCAAAAAGACACTTCAATCATATGAACGATATTGGAAAGACATCCTGTCATTGGCATCCGACCGAATTAATGAAATAGTTAAGGAATGAATTTGTCATTGTATTTAGCGTAGAACTTGTCAACACTAGGACAAACATCAGTCACAAAATCATCTACATTTTTTAATTCTGTGTGAAACGATGGTTGAAAATCACCGCTTCTCAACATGTCTTTTATTGAATTCAATAGATGTTGATAACTTTGGTATGCATATGTGCAATTTTGTATTTTAAGATCCAGTGTTTGGAAATCCATGTAAGACTTGATTAACAAAGCACAAGTGCTTATTGCTACTAGGGCTATACCGCCAGTTACAACAGCACTAATAATTCCACCAGTACCGTTAAAATGGAAACAGTATTTCCTAACAGTTTGAATTTTTTGAAGCGTTTGACAGCCTTTTTGTAAGCCCAACACTTTTTATGGTATGCCTTATAATAGCTCTTTAGTTCGTCGACCTGATCTTCTGGGAGTTTGTCTGAAATATGGTTCCAGCTGAATATTCTCTTTTTTCGATCTGCCATATATATAGTTCAGATTGTTAATCGTCTGCATAGACAATATAGTATACCACTGACTTGACCACAAAAAGGTGATCTTTTAATCAGTTTAGTTGTGTATTTTTCTGAAATAGCATAAGTGTAACCTCTACCGAGCTTATGGTGGTCATAAAACCTCCCGGAAGCATCATGTAATACACTATGTGAATTTAATATATCAATCCAACCGAAGATCTTTTCAAGTAACCATGTTAGACAGCCACTACCTGGTCCAAGAAGACCAATTTCACCATCATTGAGTTCAAGAATCTCATTCATAGACATGTCTCTTTTAAAATAGAAACAGTGCAGGTATTGATAAACAAGTGCTGATTTTAATATTTTGTCATTAATGCATGGATGTTTTTCTTTTGCTTCTTGAAAACTATATTCCACAAATCGTAATAAATTGTCGATATACATATATATTGAGTTATATATTTTGAAAATCCACATCACAAATCGAAATGATTTTGAATGAATCTGAACATATTTTTCAATTCATCATCAGACAGAGATTTAGCCCAAACGGCAAAAGCATATAAATCCATTTCACAGAAATTCACAGCAGTGCCATCAGTATGAACCTGACATCCAATAAATATTTCTTGAGCTGAACCTGTCAGAGTGGCAGAAATTGTTTCTGTTTTAATCGCACTGATTGATGTAACGCCTCTAAAGAGTTCTAGATTTGTCCCATTAATACGAATTGTCCAAACTTCGATATTACCAGAGAGATTCAGCAAAGAAGGAATGTTAAGTCTGCCATTTGACGAGGAACCAAAATCGACATAGACTGTACCATCTCCCCATGGTATATGCATACCGAATCTGACGGCTCCACGCCCCCATTGAAACTGTGATTGATTAGTTATCGCTTTTGTTTTGACAACCAGTATTACTGTACATGTGTTACCAGATTTACCTGCTATTTTAGAAACATCAAATGATTTTTTTTCCAAATAGTCATCACTACCATCAAAACGTACAAAAAACAGTTTTTTCAATGAATCCCTCAGAAGAAGAGGCTTTTTTGAATTGGTTTGTTGTGAAAAATCGATATTATTCACAGGATCAATCCATGAACTAACTCTATCATTTGAATCGGCTGTGACTACTGATAAAGCTGGAATTAATGCAATGCTGATTTTGTCTAACACTGGTATACCAGGTAGACTGTTCGAAATAATAAAAGTCGATCTGTCTAACTTCAAATCGAGTTGTTTTTTTATGACAACATGGTTATCTTCCGTAGCAGCCTTAACGACGAGATTTTTGTCAGTTTCTATATGTCCATCATCATTTACTGAAAGTTGAGCTTGAGCTTGATAGGTAAAATCATCATCAGAGTGATAGTCAATGGTGTATTCAATTCTGTCACCATTGTCGTCAAGAAGATGTGTACCATCTAAATTTTTTACATACAATGTCATATACTGTTGCATTATATAATTCAATTAATCAGTAATGTTTTGTAATGTATAATGTAAACATAAGATCTTACGCCATCCCCATCGTCATCATCAAAATTTATTCGTATGTTTGTTATGTTTTCAAAATATCGATTGATATTGACAGTAAGTATTTTGCTTGTTGAAAAATCTATGTCATAAAATACACTAGCGTCTCCATAAAAAGTTATATCGTGATTCGACTCTGATGGATAATTTTTTTTAGCATAAATTTTTATTTTATCAATATAAATTTTAGTAAATGTTAGCTGTACTGTTCTAGAAATATTAAAATCACAACCCAGTGATGATTCTGAAGTGGTTCCATAGGCGTAAGACGGTAATATCTTATCAAATAACCCTAAAATTTTATTACCATTCATATTGATTGGTACATGCATTTGAAATTGATTATTTACAACTTGATAAGCCAATTCGTAATCATAAATTGTGAAATCAAGGTTGTTTTTTGCTTCGCCTTTTATACCGTAAATCAGGACATACAATGGTAAAAGAGTTGGGCTTCTATTGTCATAAGTGGATTGAACAGTTACATATAACCGTCTTTCGATAGTTGGTGAAGAACCATCTGGTGATAAGTTCATGATAAAGCGATAATATTTATAATCTGTGTTGGTTTTGACTGTAGTGGTTCTATCGGTGTTCATGTTTATTTTTTCAAAAGTAACCTGAAATGAATTAAACTCTACATCAAAACCAGTTTTTGGAAAATATATTTCTAAACACAAAGTATATTTATCGCTGTAATTGTCGCGTATCAGTTTGAATAGATTAAAATCGAATCGTCCTTTGAACAGACTGGAACCATCTGTTGCCTTTTGAACCTTGAATGCAAATGTTTTTTGTTGTTTTTATGTGGTGAGTCATTATAGTCGATTAAATTGGCATCCTGTATTCCATAATCTTCTGTAAATTCCCCATCATCCATAGCATATTTCAGCACATTTTTTCTGTTTGTGTGAGTAGTTATGTGACTCTTCACTATTTCGTTGTCTACATATTTCTTATTTTTTTCTATTTGTTCGTCTGTATATTTATTGTTTTCGGTACTTATAGTCGAAAAAGCGTCATTTACTTGCTTCAAAGTTATGGCATCTTGATTATGTGTGGCGTTTCCGAGATTTATTATTCGTTGATTGTTCATGTCTAGAACAGAAGTCATTACACCGCTTCCATCCAATTTCAATGTTTTTCCAACCTCGGAATCGACATAAGATTTGTTTGTCACATCTCTAGCTCCGGTTGGTTGTCCGCAATTTATTATTTTATTCAAAGACATATCCAAATTTCCAGTCATTTTAGAGGATCCGTCTAAACGAAGTGAATCTAAAAATAATCGATCAACGTAACCTTTTCCAGTGGCATCATTTCTACCTGTCGGATTAGCAAGATTGACGATCTTTTTTTGTGACATATTTAAATTTCCAGTCATGTCCTGCGAACCATCACGGAGCACAACCTGATTTGTATTGGGTTTGGTTGATAAACCAGTTTGTAATTGGTGTTTTGTAACAGCATCAGAATTGCCAGTGCCTTCAGCAAGATTGCCGATTTTATTGTTTCAAAAGTCAAAATTGCCAGTTACGGAAATACTTCCATCTTTTTTCAAATAATTAGCCAGCTCCGTTTTGTCAGCTTTAAAATTAAAAGAGCTGTCAACGTAAAATTTATTAGAAGCATCTGAATGTAGTATCGGGTCTTTCACTCCGAAGATTCTTTGATTTTTCATGTCGATTGGATTTTGCAATTCTATTTTACCATCGTTAGTATTGAGCACCATGTAAAAACTATGCAAATGCGCACTACTGACAGCGTCACTCTGGCCATGTCTAGCAGGGGCTACGTTTTCAACACGTCTGTTGTCCATATTAAGGGCGCCAGTCATTACATTGCTCCCATCTAGTTTCAAACACCCAGAAACCTCTTTATCAACATAACTCTTAGTAGTTGCATCGTCATTCGTTTGAGGTGAATCTAAATTTCTCAGTTTTTTATTCTGCATATCATAATCACCGTCATCTGTTAGTTTGAAACCAACACCAGGCAATCCTTTTACTATTTCAACAACTTTTTCATGTGAATATGTGTCTTCAGGTAATTTACCATTTGAGTAACTCATATACAATTGATTTATATTGTTTCATCAAAATTCTTCTTTACTTGTTTCTTGGGTTTGTCAATATATATAAAACTAAAAGGGTCTCTAGTTGCTTTCTCGTATAATTGTTTTGAGACATTGTTTTCACGACATATGAGACTTTTTTCATTAGTACTCGGAAAATCATAAATGGCAAAATGTGAGCAGTTTAATCTAATATCTTTTGGTGTCTTATAGTAGCTTTGACTCAAATATATGGCGCAGCAGTTTTTATGTCTCCCCTGTATAAAATAGTCAACTAATGGTTTTTGGTTTTTATCACATACAAAATCGTCGAATATCACAATTTTTTGATTGTCACCATTGAGATTTTTTACAGGAATTATTTTATCATTGCTTGCTTCAATGATATCATAACCAGCTTCTTCACTCCATGGTTCGAACTCTTTCATGAGATTCCGATACTTTGACTGCTCTAAGTTTTTTGCATAAAGGTATATTTTATCAAAATACAACAGATTGTGAATCATATGCATCAGTGTGTTTGTTTTTCCCGAACCAGAAGGTCCACAAATGAGCATGCGGAAGCATCGATCAGGCATAAAATCATGTAGTTGTGTGAAGTTTGTGACAACATCGTCGCCAGTATCATAATTAGGTATCTTCATTTATATCATATGGGTATATTGTTTCAATAAAGTTGTGTATAACATGGTGTTCAACACGGTGTAAAACGTTATTTTTTATATATGAATTTCCATTTTTATGTAACGTAACAATATAACAATAAATGAGTTTACTCAAGTGGAAAGAACTCGCAAAGAGTAAATCTGAATTAGGGGATAAGATTAATTATGTCCATAATGCTATTACAAAGCATGATATTGATCAGAAGACCAGTCAACAGGGATTTTCAAAAGTATTCCAACCAATCACAAGCAAATTAGATGATGTTATTGATAGTAATCAGGCTTTAAGGTTGCCAAGGAAAAAACGACCACTGAAGAAAGGAGAAGTTCCTGATTACGGTATTGATATAGAGGATGAAGTTCCAGATATGAATCTTGGTGAATTATTTGAACAACCTGTTTTGCCACAGCAAGAAAAACAACTGGTGCCAAAACCACCAACATATGAAGAATCTTTACAAGATCTTCTGGAAGGAAAAAAGGAGATGTATGTTGATCCTAAGTACTTTCCTGAAGAACCGGGATTGCCACCAGAATATGATGACGATGATGAGGTAGATTATGGATTAGATGATGAAGATATGGATGATGAGATATTAGGTGATCTTGGTATACCAAATTATGATTCTGTTGAAAAGGTAATAAATCAACAAGAAATGACTGAACTAAAAAACAAAAAATATCTCAATAAGATTGTCAATGCGGCTAAATTTAAAAGAAATCAATTGAAAGCCTACAAAGGAAACGTTACAAAGCAATACAAAAGTGGGAATATAACGGAAGCTGATAGGCAAGAGGAAAACAAAAGAGTGGATCGCGCTATGAAAACTCTGAATGAATACATAAAACATTATCAAAACAAAATGAAAACAATGGAAGGTTCTGGTAGGAAAAAACAAAAAGGTGGCAATGTGATATTTTTTAACAAACCGAAAGAACTCATAAAAAAATTGGATTTGATCATTGGTGAGATATTGGCTGGCAATACAAGCATTGACATGCGAAATATGGGTGTTTCTATATTGGACACATTATTGAAAATGTCGACAATCAATAGATCACAATATGGTAAATTATACAAACAATATTTCAAAATTTAATGTAACCTAATCACATAATGGAACGAGAGATAGTTTTATCATCTTACAGTGTGAAAAATCAAGGGAACAATAAACCAGAAGATTTTGCAACAAATTTCACCAGACCTGTAACTCTAGACAATAATAAGCAATACGTTATCGGTCTTAACAGAGTCATTAACATGTCATTCACTTGGTTCAATGTCAATGCTGGGTACAAAAATCAATTAATCAAATACAGCTCCGATAATGGTTCAACTTTTAAGGACATTACCTTTCCAGCTGGGGTATGGAATTATACGGACTTTGACAGACATATTAAAAATGTGACGAAAACTGGTGATACGTATCCGATGACTCTTGAATTCAACGAAACAACATTCAGAGTCACGGTTACATTAGCTGCAAATTACCAACTTGATTTAAGAGCAAGTAATTTTAATGAACTGATCGGTTTCGACAAAAAGATATTAGCAAGTGGAACGCATATTGGACCAAGAGTGCCAAATCTCAGTCAAGACACAGACGTACTCAATATTCATTGCGATTTGGTAAACGAAAGTTTAGTTGACGGCGAAGAAACAGACATCATTTATTCATTTTCAACCAGTGTACTACGACCAAGTTACTCCTTCACCCTCGAACCACAAAGAGTTACATTTAATCCTGTGAACAAAACTACAATTTCATCAATCAGAATCATGATAACAGATGGAAAAAGAAGATTAGTGGATCTGAATGGAGCAGATACGTCTTTTTCGCTGATTTTAAAAAGTATCTAATGTAACAGTATAATGAAACCGTATGAATTTAAGAGGTTTTACCACCCAAAACTTGGTAAATTTGTATTTCAACATAAAGGGTCTGGGCTTATCTTAGACAACATTTTTAAACCATTGAAGAGTGTGGCATCGTCTGTTTTCAAGAAATTTGCTAAGCCATTAGCAAAGAAGGCATTAGAATCTGGGGTTTCCCATGCAGGTGATAAAATTGGCAAGACGGTGGCAGAAAAGTCAGGAGACCTAATAATGAAAAAATTAGCAAATTTGAGAAAAGGAGCCACAACACCAACACAAAAAGCAATTGTTCCATCCTTGCCCATTGAACAGAAACAGCAAGATGAAAGCGCTGACATGATACTAAATAGATTGATATCCGGATCTGGAAGAAGGCGTAGATTTTTCAAATAAATAACATGACAGCAAAATTATATAATACAATAGTATAAATGGCTTTTAGAACAAGTGAATTATTGCAAAGAAATGAGTTGGTGCGTTTCCAACTTGATGATGTAATTAGAGCCCCTGGAAATAATCAACATCAAGAAAAGAACGGTTATAGATTCACCATCAACGACCGGAGTTCTTTCTATGATTGGTACAATGCTTATTTCGAGGTTCAATTCCAGTTACAAAAAATAGCAGATGGAGCTGGTTATGCAGCAGCCGATAGAATAACGGTGATAAACGGATCTCATTCATTGATTGCACATATGATGATTAAAAGTGCTGGGAAAATTGTTTATGATACTGACAATCTACATAAGGTCACTTTTGTGAAGAATCTGTTGGAATATTCTGATGATTACAGCAGATCAGTCGGTAAAAACAGTTTTTGGTATTTAGACACAAATGATACGACAGCCAATACTAATTCAGGATATGAATCGAGAAGAGTGCTTACACAAGCTGCCAACGATGATGGAACGGGAGGAGCAAAAGATGTGAATTTGATCATACCTCTCAATCGTTACAGTTTTTTTGAAGAGTTGCAGGATAAAATGTTGGTTCCTATGCAGTTACAATTCAATTTGAATCTCCAGAACGACAATGAACTCATCAATAGGGCAGCAGCAGCAGATGCCGGAAGAGTAGTGATTAACAGATTTCTACTATGGGTTCCAAAATTAACACCAAAAGACAGTATGTACGACGGATTTGTAAGCTCTTTCATGAAAGAACACAAATGGACATATCAGCGTGAACTATATGCAGTGTCAGCACCAGCTAGAGTTAGTGGTTTTTTTCAGATTTCTTCCAGTATTGACAATGTCAAAGCAATTTTCGTTTATTTACAACGGGCTAAAACCGGAGTTGCAACTCAAAATCCATATCTATTCGACACCTTCAAACTAAATGCAGCAGACGCAAACAGTTATTTAACAACATGCAGACTCGAATATGGCAATGGTGTTTTCTACCCAGAAACAGAATATGACAGTGAAAGCAAAGTGAGAATATTCAATGATCTGATGTCTTATGCAATGCGAAAAAATGATTACAACACCGGAACCCAGTTGAATCTTGCCAATTATAACAGCCTGTATCCACTAATCTATTTCGATCTGTCATATCAGGCAGAGAAAGTAACAAGAGACCCTAAACAGTTGATTTTCAGGTATAAAATAAGTGCCAATAGTGCAGCAGATTTCCATGTCCATGCAGTTGTATTGTACGAAGAGTCGGTTGTTATTGACAAGGTGGGTAATGAATTGGTTATAGTTTAATCCCATGAATGACACATATTTATTTGTATATGTTTTGTGACTGGAATTATGTAACATATATTATATGACTGAACTTCATCAAATAAACGTAAGACTGTCAGATAATCAAAAAAAGAATCTGAGCAATGCTTTCCATAAAAGGGAAACGATAGTTCTGAGACTGGCAAATGATTCTCTTAATGGGAACGACACTCTTTATGTTCCAGCAACGGTGAAAAAAAGATTGCAAAAAAATCGACAATTGAACAAAGGAATGGACATTAAGCTTGCTAAGACCAATATCAGAAAACAAGTGGGCGGAAGTCTTTTGAGCACCGTATTGTCACTTGGTATGAGAGCTCTACCAGCAATTGGTAAAACCCTTGGGTTGAGTGCTCTTGGTGGTTTAGCAGAAGCCGGAGCTAAAAAATTGTTAGGATCGGGTCAAAAAGGTGGTGCTATGCCATTACCCATGATGATACCTTTCCAGGCGATCAACAAACTAATGCCATATCTGAACATGTTCACTACAAAACAGCAAAGAGACATCATCAATGCAGCTCAAACAGGTTCTGGTGTACATATACAACCAACCAAAACACAATCAGGTGGATTTCTAGGAACTCTGTTAGCTAGCATTGGAATTCCTTTGGCTTTGAATCTTGTCAAAAAGCTAACGGGAAGAGGAGCTCCACGAGTTGGTTTACCTCCTCGGTCGTCAAGAGATGGAGGAGCAGCGCCTAGAATGGGAATGCCCCCTCCATTTTATAGTTATCCGCCATATGTGACTGGTAATGGTAGAAAAAAAAAAACATCCTCAACCAAAAAAGGAAAAGGGTTACTATTGGGAAAAAACAGTCCATTCAATGGCATACCCATTTTGGGGGCAATATTGTAAAACCAAAATTTCACAAAAACATACCTATATCCAACCACGATCTAATGAAATGGTGCAAATATTTGAATATACCAATAAATGATGTACTGTCAAGAGATGAAAATGTTCCACATAACCATAAACAGGCGTTATTCATATACAATCTTGAACCAGCTTATATGTCAGGATCTCACTGGGTAGCCACTTATGTCAAAGATAATGTAATAAATTATTTTGATTCGTTTGGTATGCCCCCATTTCAAGAGATTGTTAATCATGCCAAAAAGAAAAATCTGACTTTGTTACATCAAAACAATCAGATACAAAACATACAAACAACAACTTGTGGGTATTTCTGTTTATACTTTCTAAATGAAATGAATAAGGGTAATTCGTATTATGATTTATTACAAGTGTTCAACATAAATGATACAATGAAAAATGAGAGATTTATCCAACGTTATTTCAGAAATATCTAACTTATATATATTATGAAATCATATTGTGTTAAACAAAAGAAAGTGACTGAATGTGTTGAACCTTCAGGTTACAAAACAGCTAAAAATGGCAGACTAATGTTCTTTTGCACTTGTGCTGAATGTGGTATTACAAAGACCAAATTTGTTAAACAACAGGGAAACTAAACAGCCCGTTGGGAGCGGGCTTACTCAGTGATATTGCTAATACTGGAACAGAATTATTTTTAACTAAAGGAGTACCTTATCTTGGCAAAAAAGCCGTTGAAATGGGTAGATATTATGGTTCCGAATTGATGAGAGACCCAAAATTGCAGAAAAAAGCAATCGATTATGGTTTGAGAAAAATGAATCCTCTACTTCATAAAGTGGGATCAGAAGCTCTCAATCAATTGTCAACAAAAATAAGACCGAATAAAAAATACACAACAAACAGAAAAGATCTTGATGGCGGTGCTGTTGACATTCACAAAGCTATTGGTAAATTACCGAAACCAAAAGGCGGATGGACATTACCTGGGCATCATTACACCGGACCTTATAATGATTTAGAAAATCAACTGAAGTATGACCCAAAAACTGGTCAAATATTGGAAATATATGATATGCCCACTGGAAAAACTGATGCAATAGCAATGCAACACGATGTTGATTATTCAGTATGTAAGGATGATAGGAAATGTAAAAACAAAGCAGATAGGAAAATGGTCCAAGCTTTAGACAACGTACCGTATAATGAAAGACAATGGGGGCATTGGTTGGCAAGAAATGTTATCAATACAAAGCAGAAACTAGGTCTTGGAGTTTCAAAAAACGGAAAAAGCCGTCGGGTAACTGGCAAGAAAAATTAGCAGATGAATTACATGCATCCATAAGACGCAACTTTACTCGGCGGCGTGTAATCGTAAATCATATTGACGAAATATGGGCAAGTGATCTAGTTGAAATGCAACAGTTTAGCAAATGGAATAAAGGTTATCGGTATCTTCTTATGGTTATTGATGTTTTCAGCAAATACGGTTGGATTGTCCCATTGAAGGATAAGAAAGGTGAATCTGTCACTGAAGCATTTAAAACAATATTCAAGGAAGGCAGAAGACCACAATATTTATGGGTTGATAAGGGAAAGGAGTTCTATAACAAACACTTGAAGGACTTATTAGAGAAAAATGGAATACATATGTACTCCACTGAAAATGAGGAGAAATCCTCAGTGGTTGAAAGGTGGAATAGGACAATCAAATCCAAAATGTGGAAACAGTTCACTGTTCAAGGTAATACACAGTATTTAGACATGCTGC
This sequence comes from Montipora capricornis, assembly GCF_036669925.1. NCBI lineage: Eukaryota > Metazoa > Cnidaria > Anthozoa > Scleractinia > Acroporidae > Montipora > Montipora capricornis. Next base: position 22,656 of record NW_027180097.1, on the reverse strand, counting down.
CCAAACTAGTAAAACAGTATAATAATACAAAACATTCAAGCATAAAGATGACACCCGTTGAAGCATCTAACAAGAGGAATGAAGGAACCGTTTACTTCAATCTATATGGTGATACAGAAACATTGAAACAAAAACCAAAATTCAAGGTTGGTGATAAGGTTCGAATATCGAAGTATAAACGGAATGTGTTTGACAAGGGTTACACACCAAATTGGACCGAAGAAGTGTTTACAGTTGATAAGATCCAATACACTAATCCAATAACATACAAACTAAAAGATCTCAGAGGTGAAGACATTCAAGGGAGTTTTTATGAACCTGAATTATTAAAAGCAAAGCAGGATATTTTCCGTATTGACAAAGTGATTAGAAGAGACTATAAAAAGAAACAAGCTCTAGTGAAATGGAAGGGATACAGTGATGATTTCAATAGTTGGGTACCATTGAAAGACATTGAAAACATATGAATTGTGGCGAAACAAACGCGCATAAATACTTATAAAAAAATAAAATATATACTTATATTATATGGACAAGTTTGAAAATGAAGAAAAGTTTGGTTTCTATTATGAGAGCGATCAGGATTCCCATCTGTCGGATTCTGACTGGGTACCATCCTCACCGGAAAGTTTTTCATCACAAGAAAGCGAATCGGATTTTAGTTGCCCAAGTTCGCAAGAATCTGAGACATCGGATGAGGAATCTGTTTAAAAACAAAATGTAACCTATTGATATATGTTCAGAGGAACGGAAATAGTAAAAACCTTATGTTTGAGAAAGTTAGTTGCGGAAGAAATTTGCATTATGATTGCAAAAAACGCAAGTTACATGCATTTCGTGAGAACAATTGAGTTTCCTTTATTGAAACAATTTTTAAAACAAGGAGTACCAAAAAAAGAAATCCAAAGAGTGTTTGACAAATCAAATGCTAAAATGTCTTTTTTGTTCAGAGAATTTGAAAGATATCGTGATTTTTTAGCCCCTCATAAGATGGTGCAAGAAAATATATAAAAAAAAATATATAGGTATATTATATGGAAGATCGAAGACCAGTTGGCCGCCCAAGATTTTATACTGATGAAGAAAGAAGAAAAATAAAAACCGACTACATGTTGCATAAAGAGTGGTACTGTAAAATATGCAACAATGGTAGAAACTACACTCTTGCTGGCAAACATTGCCATTTAAAAACAAAGAAACATTTCAAAAATTCATTTACATATAATACGGGTTATATTTATGATAAACATGAAAATAGCAATTAATTTATTCATATCACTTCTCTTTTAAAAAAGTTAAATACATACTTCCCGTATGTGTTGAACTATAAACGCACCCTAAATGGATATAAAGAATTATTATCTATAGATATATTATGATGAATATTATGCAAAATAATATCTCAACTTATAGTATGAACAAGAGTGATCTTGAGAAACTGAGTAAATCAGAATTAATAAAATTGATTATAAAACAAAATACGAAACCAGTGCCCGCACCAAGGACTAAAACAAGACCGATCCCAAAACCAAGAAAGAGTGTGCAGCAAATGGTTCAAAATTATGAAGAAAACATAATTCTTCCTCCATTAGAGTTCCGAGATGGATACAAACCAGTACCAGCACCAAGAACCAAAAAACCAGTGCCAGCGCCTAGAACCAAACAACCAATTCCATTGCCTAGGACCATAATACAAGAAACGAACAAAGCTTTAAAAGGGTTTACAAAGTCTTATGAAATCAACATTAAAAACAGCAAAGACCCACTTATGCAACTGCAAAATACAAGAAAGGCTGTTGCCATCCATATCAAAAAAATATTAAAATCAATGAAAGGTCTAAAGTTTGTTGAAACACTTAGAGTAACGTTTGAAAAGCAAACAGGGCGAGAAGAAAAAATCATCAAAACGGCTTATTTTAACAGTCAACCACAAACAATAACAAATGACACACAAATTGAACTAGCTTTATCTTTGTCAAAACAAGTCATACTAAACAAGATTGCAGTTTGGATTTCAGAGGGATCTGGTTGGACTGTTCAATCTGTTGACAATCATTATCTCAATGTGGTAAAATATGAACCAATGAAAGGATCTTCTTATATAAAACTACCCACAGAACTCAGAAGTGCAAAGGGATTGATAAACATAAAAAACAGTGACAATGAATGCTTCAGATGGTGCCACATAAGACATTTGAACCCCCAAGACAAAGATCCTCAAAGAATAAAAAAATCAGACAAACAACACGTAGACAACCTAAATTATCAAGGCATTGAATTCCCTGTGACCACCAAACAGTACAACAAAATAGAAAAGCAGAATAAAATCAACATCAATGTATTTGGTCATGAAGAAAAACAGAAATATCCAATCTATGTCTCAAAAGAAAAGTATGAAGACAATATGAATCTGCTTCTCATAACAGAAAATGAAAACAAGCACTATGTATTGATAAAGGATTTCAACAAGTTTATGTACAATCAAACGAAGCATAAAGAGAGGAAACATTTTTGCATGTATTGCCTTCAATGCTTCAGCTCTGAAAGAGTATTAACTGATCATAAAGAAAACTGCATTCAAGTGAATGGTACACAAGCTATTAAAATGCCAACAAAAGATGACAACATACTAAAATTCAACAATTTCCATAAACAA
>NW_027180097.1:0-15000 GCF_036669925.1 Montipora capricornis | reverse complement strand
AGGTTTTGGTCGTTTAAGTTCCAGTTTGGAATATACCAAAAAGTGGTCGCTAATGTGCGTTTCTTCCACGCCACTATCTACTACCAAGCTGGCATCAGATGCTAAAATAACATCGATAAGTGATGAGGACTGAGATGTAACCCTAGTAGGTGTCTTGATGAGCTGCTTACCACATGGCGAAATGTGTCTACAAATGTCACAAATACGCATGCGTTCTGTACGTACACTCGTGTCATAGGTAAATGTGCTTCCCACATGGCGAAATGCAAGAAAAAAATTCCAAACTATAGATCATTCCTTATTTTATGTGTTGTAATAGAGGAGCTACGAGTAGTCAAGGGGTTAGTCGCGTATGGTTTAGGGGCCGATTAATCTCTCCCTCCTAGGATCGAAAGTAGCACGGGGCCCCGAAAAAAATTTTTTTTTTTTTTGCTTGTGCACAAATGTCACAAATACGCATCCGTTCTGTACGTACCCTCGTGTGATAGGTAAATGCGCTTACCACAAGGTGAAATGTGTGTACAAATGTCCCAAATACGCATGCGTTCTGTACGTACACTCGTGTGATAGGTAAATGGGCTTACCACAACGCGAAATATGTGTACAAATGTCACAAATACGCATCCGTTCTGTACGTACACTCGTGTCATAGGTAAATGTGCTTCCCACATGGCGAAATGCAAGAAAAAAATTCCAAACTATAGATCATTCCTTATTTTATGTGTTGTAATAGAGGAGCTACGAGTAGTCAAGGGGTTAGTCGCGTATGGTTTAGGGGTCGATTAATCTCTCCCTCCTCGGATCGAACGTAGCACGGGGCCCCGAAAAGACTTTTTATTTATTTTTCGCTTGTGCACAAATGTCACAAATACGCATGCGTTCTGTACGTACACTCGTGTGATAGGTAAATGCGCTTACCACATGGTGAAATGTGTGTACAAATGTCCCAAATACGCATGCGTTCTGTACGTACACTCGTGTGATAGGTAAATGCGCTTACCACAACGCGAAATATGTGTACAAATGTCACAAATACGCATGCGTTCTGTACGTACACTCGTGTCATAGGTAAATGTGCTTCCCACATGGCGAAATGCAAGAAAAAAATTCCAAACTATAGATCATTCCTTATTTTATGTGTTGTAATAGAGGAGCTACGAGTAGTCAAGGGGTTAGTCGCGTATGGTTTAGGGGCCGATTAATCTCTCCCTCCTAGGATCGAAAGTAGCACGGGGCCCCGAAAAAAGTTTTTTTTTTTTTTTAGCTTGTGCACAAATGTCACAAAAACGCATCCGGTATTTAAGTAACCTCGGGTTAAAAGTAAAAGCGCTTACCCCAAGGTGAAATGGGTGTACAAATGGCCCAAATACGCATTCGTTCTGTACGTACACTCGTGTGATAGGTAAATGGGCTTACCACAACGCGAAATGTGTGTACAAATGTCACAAATACGCATGCGTTCTGTACGTACACTCGCAACATAGGTAAATGTGCTTACCACATGGCGAAATGCAAGAAAAAAATTTTAAACTATAGATCATCCCTTATTTTATGTGTTGTAATAGAGGAGCTACGAGTAGTCAAGGGGTTAGTCGCGTATGGTTTAGGGGCCGATTAATCTCTCCCTCCTAGGATCGAAAGTAGCACGGGGCCCCGAAAAAAGTTTTTTTTTTTTTTGCTTGTGCACAAATGTCACAAATACGCATGCGTTCTGTACGTACCCTCGTGTGATAGGTAAATGCGCTTACCACATGGCGAAATGTGTGTACAAATGCCACAAATACGCATGCGTTCTGTACGTACACTCGTGTGATAGGTAAATGTGCTTACCACGTGGCGAAATGCAAGAAAAAAATTTCAAACTATAGATCATCCCTTATTTTTTGTGTTGTAGTAGAGGAGCTACGAGTAGTCAAGGGGTTAGTCGCGTTGGGTTTAGGGGCCGATTAATCTCTCCCTCCTAGGATCGAAAGTAGCACGGGGCCCCGAAAAGCGTTTTTTTTTTTTTTTTTTTTGCTTGTGCACAAAAGTCAAAAATACGCATGCGTTCTTTAAGTACACTCGTGTGATAGGTAAATGTGGTTACCACATGGCGAAATGTGTGTACAAATGCCACAAATACGCATGCGTTCGGTACGTACACTCGTGTGATAGGTAAATGTGCTTACCACATAGCGAAATGTGTGTACAAATGGCACAAATACGCATGCGTTTTGTTCGTACACTCGTGTGATAGGTAAATGTGCTTACCACGTGGCGAAATGCAAGAAAAAAATTTCAAACTATAGATCATCCCTTATTTTTTGTGTTGTAGTAGAGGAGCTACGAGTAGTTAAGGGGTTAGTCGCGTATGGTTTAGGGGCCGATTAATCTCTCCCTCCTAGGATCGAAAGTAGCACGGGACCCCGAAAAAAGTTTTTTTTTTTTTTTGCTTGTGCACAAATGTCACAAATACGCATGCGTTCTGTACGTACCCTCGTGTGATAGGTAAATGCGCTTACCACATGGCGAAATGTGTGTACAAATGTCCCAAATACGCATGCGTTCGGTACGTACACTCGTGTGATAGGTAAATATGTTTACCACATGGCGAAATGCAAGAAAAAAATTCCAAACTATGGATCATCCCTTATTTTATGTGTTGTAATAGAGGAGCTACGAGTAGTCAAGGCGTTAGTCACGTATTGTTTAGGGGCCGATTAATCTCTTCCTCCTAGGATCGAAAGTAGCACGGGGCCCCGTAAAGAGTTTATTTTATATTTTTTTTTGCTTGTGCACAAATGTCACAAATACGCATGCGTTTTGTACGTACACTCGTGTGATAGGTAAATATGCTTACCACATGGCGAAATGCAAGAAAAAAATTCCAAACTATAGATCATCCCTTATTTTATGTGTTGTAATAGAGGAGCTACGAGTAGTCAAGGGGTTAGTCGCGTATGGTTTAGGGGCCGATTAATCTCTCCCTCCTAGGATCGAAAGTAGCACGGGGCCCCGAAAAAAGTTGTTTTTTTTTTTGCTTGTGCACAAATGTCACAAATACGAATGCGTTCTGTACGTACTCTCGTGTCATAGGTAAATGTGCTTACCACATGGCGAAATGCAAGAAAAAAATTCCAAACTATAGATCATCCCTTATTTTATGTGTTGTAATAGAGGAGCTACGAGTAGTCAAGGGGTTAGTCGCGTATGGTTTAGGGGCCGATTAATCTCTCCCTCCTAGGATCGAAAGTAGCACGGGGCCCCGAAAAAAGTTTTTTTTTTTTTTTGCTTGTGCACAAATGTCACAAATACGAATGCGTTCTGTACGTACTCTCGTGTCATAGGTAAATGTGCTTACCACATGGCGAAATGCAAGAAAAAAAATTCAAACTATATAGACAATCCCTTACTTTATGTGTTGTAATAGAGGAGCTGCGAGTAGTCAAGGGGTTAGTCGCGTATGGTTTAGGGGCCGATTAATCTCTCCCTCCTAGGATCGAAAGTAGCACGGGGCCCCGAAAAAAGTTTTTTTTTTTTTTTGCTTGTGCACAAATGTCACAAGTACGCATGCGTTCTGTACGTACCCTCGTGTGATAGGTAAATGCGCTTACCACATGGCGAAATGTGTGTACAAATGTCCCAAATACGCATGCGTTCTGTACGTACACTCGTGTGATAGGTAAATGCGCTTACCACATGGCGAAATGTGTGTACAAATGTCACAAATACGCATGCGCTCTGTACGAACATAGGTGCTTACCACATGGCAAAATGCAAGAAAAAAATTCCAAACTATAGATCATCCCTTATTTTGTGTTGTAATAGAGGAGCTACGAGTAGTCAAGGGGTTAGTCGCGTATGGTTTAGGGGCCGATTAATCTCTCCCTCCAAGGATCGAAAGTAGCACGGGGCCCCGAAAAGAGTTTTTTTTTTTTTCGCTTGTGCACAAATGTCACAAATACGCATGCGTTCTGTACGTACCCTCGTGTGATAGGTAAATGCGCTTACCACATGGCGAAATGTGTGTACAAATGCCACAAATACGCATGCGTTCTGTACGTACACTCGTGTGATAGGTAAATGTGCTTACCACGTGGCGAAATGGAAGAAAAAAATTTCAAACTATAGATCATCCCTTATTTTATGTGTTGTAATAGAGGAGCTACGAGTAGTCAAGGGGTTAGTCACGTATGGTTTAGGGGCCGATTAATCTCTCCCTCCTAGGATCGAAAGTAGCACGGGGCCCCGAAAAGAGTTTTTTTTTTTTTTTTAGCTTGTTCACAAATGTCACAAATACGCATGCGTTCTTTAAGTACACTCGTGTGATAGGTAAATGTGCTTACCACATGGCGAAATGTGTGTACAAATGCCACAAATACGCATGCGTTCTGTACGTACACTCGTGTGATAGGTAAATGTGCTTACCACATAGCGAAATGCAAGAAAAAAATTTCAAACTATAGATCATCCCTTATTTTATGTGTTGTAATAGAGAAGCTACCGTAGTCAAGGGGTTTTCTTGACGTGGATCTCAGCCTACTCTTGGGAAGCCTGTGGCACTTGTGGTTCAAGCTTCTGTTATTGCCTTTGGATTTGCGGCACTTGTGGTTCACCTTTGGAGTTCGTGAGGACATTTTTGGTAAGACCTTCTTTTGCTTTTTCTTTCCTTTGGCCACCCTCCCGGGGATTTATGCTCGGCTTTTGCCGTAACCCGGGGTACGCCACATCTTTTTCTGCTATCTTTTCCGCTTTTTCATTGTTTTTTTTTCGCTTTTTTGGGCTTCCTTTTGCCCTCTTGTCCTTTTTTCTCCTTCTTTTTTCATTTGTTTTTTCCCCAATTGGGCTTCGTGCCCTTTGGTGTTGTTTGGCCATTTGGCCTTTTGTGCATAGTTTCTTTTGTGGAAATCCCGCAAAAGGTCCTTGTATATATATATATTTTACGTGGGTGAGCCCCGCGTTTTGTAGTTGAAGTTAATATTGAAATTAGCCGTTAATTTGTTCAGCCTGAGGCTGCCTTAAATAGTAAATAGTGAAACTATAACAAAATAGTTAAAATATCATACAGTAAAGTAGTATTTAGTTAACGTTTGGTTTTTTCTCGAGCTGGTGGCTTTGTTTGTGTCCACTTGGCTTTTGGGCGAAGCTCGTTTTTTCTTGTTTATTCTATCCTGTTCCTGTCGTTCATTTTGAAACAAAAAGACAAAACAAAAAACAAAAAACATTATGAGGCTGCCAAATACTCTTAATATTTTGACCGGCAGAAAATTGGCCGGCAAGTTGAAGGAAGATATAATGAAAGAGGTTGTTGTCCAGTTTGGGGATGTTGACTCCATCTTGGCTGTGCAGATTGGTTATGAGATTGTTCGGGTTACTTTTTGTTCTGATGAAGCCTTTAGCAGGGCAAAGTCTATGGAAGGCGTATCTCTTTTTGGACTATGGTATAAAATCTTGGGTGGTGGCCGTGCTACCACTTTGGTCCACGTTTCCGACTATCCCTTTGAGGAAAGCGATGTTGAAATTGAGCATGCTCTGGCTGATTTTGGTGAGGTAAAAAAGGTCAGGAAGCAGACCTATCTGTCGAGTCAGCAAATTTACACTGGTACCAGGCTGGTCTCCATTGTTCTGAGGGAAACCCCTCCTAGGTCCATCTCTATTGATGGGTATCACTGTCGCATCTGGTATAGAGGGCAACCTATTGTGTGTAATCTGTGTTCTAAGCAGGGGCATGTGTCTGCCAACTGCCCGAATAAGGATAAGTGTCGCCTCTGTGGGCAGTCCGGCCATTTTGCTCGCTCCTGTCGCAATCCATGGGGCGGTTCTTCTGATGCTGATAGTGTGGGTTCGTCGGCTCTTAGTGTTTCTGACTTTCCTCATCTGACTACGGGTCCCTCTCCTGCAGGTGCCCCGGCTGGTCTTGCTGTTGTTGAAAGGCTTTCGGACGATGGGTCAAATGCTGGGAACGCAGATGATGAGAACGCAGATGATGAGAACGCAGATGATGAGAACGCTGACGATATGAGCTCACCTCTCGGGCCTAGCCCTATGGAGGATGAAGTTGTTCCTAGCGCTGTTACAAAAGGCGCCGCCAGTAGTCCTGGCGTCACTAATGAACCTTTGGTCGTTTCTGTCAGCGACAGAAGTGAAAAAGGTGGAATTGTTAATGATATAGAAAGTACCGTAATTAAAGAGAGTAAAGTAAGTGTTAATACTGTTGTTCAAAGTGATTTGCTTGATCATGCAAATGATCTGCAAAGTAATGTTACTGAAAATGGAAACGTTAATGTAGTTGGAAATAATGTAAGTGATAGTTTGCAAAATGGTGTTATTGAAAATGAAAGAATTCCTGATGATGATGATGATGATGATGATGATGATGATGATGATGATGATGCTGTAGTTGATAACGACTTTGACGCTAGTAATGATGCTAAGGGTATCACCAATAGAAAACGGAAACTCAGTACCGATAGTGAAGATAATATTAATGAAGGTTCCGCTAAGGTCGGTAATATCTCTCTTGAGTCTGAGTCTGATGTGTCTTGTGAAGCCGGCTCTCCAGCGCCCTCTCCTTCTGTGCTTGGTGAGGATGTGGTGTTGGTGGCCGAGACTGGTGTTTCTCTTGATGTCTCTGCTTCTGCTGAGTCCCTTGACTCCTCTCTCCTAGAGGATGGTCAGCGGACGGATTTCTCTCCCGAGTAGTTTTTTTTCTTTTTTTCCTCAGTCATGGCCAGGTTTCTAACTGTTAATGTTCGTGGTTTACGGGACGCAAATAAGCGTTCATCGTTCCTTCAGTGGCTGTCACAGTCTACGGTCGATTTTGCGTGCCTCCAAGAGACGCACGTTCCTTCAAGTGCCGAGTGCACATCTTGGTTCTCTCCTTTCGGCTTTCAGGCCGTTGCGTCGCCTGGTACAGCTTTTTCTTGTGGCTCGGTTCTCCTGTTCCGGCCCAAGTATGTCCTGCGTAAGAGCCTTTGTGACTCTTCTGGCCGCTTTGTTTTAGCGGAATTCGAACTGAACGGTATTGTTTTTCGGGTGGTTTGTCTATATGCGCCAAACCAAAACCCGGCTCGCGATGACTTTTTTCAGTTTGTCTCAGATACTGTGGATCCCGCTATCCCCACTGTTTTATGTGGAGATTTTAATGCGGTGTTTAGTCGGCCTTTGGATCGTCGTGGCCCTGTCCCCCAAAATCCAGCTCCGGACAGCTCCGGTTCCCTTCAGTCTCTTTTTAATGACTGTTGCGTCGTGGACATTTGGCGTTACTTGCATCCTAATACGCCAGCTTTTACGTGGATGAGAAGTGACGGGACCCTTTCGTCTCGAATAGATTTGATCGGTGTCCTATACCTTGGGTTCACTGTGTCAAGTCATGTGAAATTTTACCCTGTCCTTATTCGGACCACTCTGCTGTTCTCCTTGTCTGTCCTATTCCTACCCCTCTACCTCGGGGTCCTGGTCGTTGGAAAATGAATATTTCTATCTTGAAGGAACAGGAGTTTGTTTCTTTAGTTGAGGATTTTTGGAAGTCATGGAGGCTGCGTAAACCTTCCTCTTCCCTCCATTCTTGGTGGGACAGGGGTAAGGAACATATTAAGAGCATTGCCATCCGTTTTTGTTTGGGTAAGCAGGCTGAACGAAAGACCTCCCGTTCCCTGTACACTGCCCTTGCTTGCCACCTGAAGTCGCATATCGATGCCGGTAGGATTTCCTTTCTGGACGTTTACGAGAAGGTGCTAAAAAAGATCTCGGAGTTGGACAGTTTTGAGGCTGAGGGGGCCCGAATCCGTTCCAGGGTGCGCTGGGCGGAGGAGGGTGAGATGTCTTCGAAGTATTTCCTGCGTCTTGAGAAGAAGCGTGGCACCTCGGACTGGATTACCGCCATGCGGCGCTCTGATGGTTCCCTTGCCACGGATATTTCGTCCATCTGTTCTTCGTGGGTAGATTTCTACTCATCTCTGTTTTCTGCTGGTAGTATTGATCTCTCTGTGCAGGATGATCTCTTGAACAGTCTGTCCTCTCGTCTTCCCCCAGCGGCCTGCGACTCTTGTGAGGGTCCTTTGACTGTGGGTGAGGTTTTTCAGGCTTTGGATGGTATGGCTGATGTCAAGTCACCGGGATCAGATGGGCTCCCGAAGGAGTTTTATCGTACTTTCTGGGGAATCCTGGGCGCTGATCTTGTGGATGTGCTCAATGATTCTTTTGCGTCTGGGTCTCTTCCGTTTTCTCTCCGAGGTGCCCTCATTTGTCTTATCTTCAAGAAGGGTGACCGTTTAGATCATAAAAACTGGCGCCCGATTAGTCTATTAAATGTTGACTACAAGCTGTGTGCCAGGGCTCTGGCTGGGCGTCTTTTAAAAGTGCTTCATCTGGTGATTGGCCCCGATCAAACCTGTGGCGTCCGTGGACGCTACATTGGTGAAAATGTGGCCTTCCTAAGAGATCTGGTGGAATTTACTTCCGAGACTAAGACACCTGCCGCCATCCTGTCTTTGGACCAAGAGAAAGCCTTTGACAGGGTGGACTGGGCTTTCCTTTTCCGCACTCTTTCCCGTTTTGGCTTTGGTCCGACGTTTATTTCGTGGGTTCGTCTTTTGTACACGGATATCAGAAGCACGGTTCTCCTAAATGGTTATTCTTCAGATTTCTTTCGACCTTCCCGCGGCGTCCGTCAGGGCTGCCCGCTCTCCCCTCTTCTCTACGTCATCTCTATCGAAGTGCTGGCTGTTAACCTTCGGGCTCACCCTGACATTGTGGGGCTGCGGCCGCCCGGTCTATCCACTAGTTTGCCTGTTCTTTCCTTATATGCTGATGACACTTCCGTTGTGGCTGCTTCGGACTCCGCTATCCTTGCCGTCTTTGATACCTATGGAAAGTTTGAAAGGGAACGGGTTCCAAGCTTAATCTTGGTAAGTGCGAGGGCCTTTGGCTTGGTCCTTGGCGTTTTCGTAGTGGTTCTACTTCCGTTGACATCGCTTGGACCTCTTCAAAAATTAAAGTCCTTGGTGTTTATATTGGGCACGGCGACCTGGCTGAAGCTAACTGGCGGCCCCGGATTGACGCGGTGTCGCGTTGTCTTGATGCGTGGCGTTCCCGGGCCCTTTCCCTTTCCGGAAAGGCCCTCATCGTAAATGCCCTGGCACTCTCACGTGTTTGGTATGTGGCCTCCTTGGTCCATATGCCTCCGTGGGTGCGTACAGAGCTCAACCGTCTTGTCTTCAAGTTCTGTGGTCTGGCAAGCCTGACCTAGTCTGTCGCAATGTAATGTTTCATCCAAGGAGGCTGGTGGTTTTTCGGTGGTCTCCATTGACCTCAAGGTCTCCTCACTGTTGGTTCAATGGGTCCGTCGCCTTGTTGTTTGTCCAAATGGTTGGGTTTGCTGTTGAAGTACTGGCTTCTCGACCGGCTTGGAGTTTCTCCTCTCGCCTTTCTTTCGAGCCCTTCATCTTTTCCGTCTGCTTCTTTCCCTCCCTTCTATTCTGCCCTTTTTCGTTCATGGTCGGCCTTGGTGGCTCCATGTCCTCTTTGGTTTGGTTTTTGGTGGGTCTGTTGGTGGCCCTTTTCCTGTCCACTCGATGTCCTGCAAGTTGTTTACTCTCTCTTCCTCAAGCTTAACCCTGCCGTGCCCAACTGCGTTTCCAAGTTTTTCCCTTCTTTTGGTGCATTGTACTGGCCTGCCACCTGGAGTTCTTTGTTTTTCCTCCCCCTAGATCGCAAGGTGTCCGATCTTAACTGGAAGATTGCCCACGGGGTCCTATATACTGCCGAGCGCATTTCTTCATGGTGTCCCACTATCCCTTTATCCTGTTTGTGTGGGTTTCAGCTGGAAAGTCTCGAACACCTATTCTTCTTTTGTCCTCTTGTTCAGAGTGGGTATGCTTGGGTCCAGACTCAACTCTCCCGGGCTTGCCCTCTGGCTCCGTCTATTTCTCTTCGCCATGCCCTCTTTGGTTTTTCGCCGGATGAGATGCGTTGCGTTCCAGGGTATTTTGCTACCTGTTGAACGTTTGTAAATATCTGGTCTGGTCACAGCGCAATGATCACCGTTTTCGCTCACAGCCCCCCAGTGCAGTTCACCTTATCTCTGGTATCAAGGCCCGCCTACGTTTTTATCTGCCTTTGTATTTTAAACGTTTTAACTCTAGCCGTCGCCGCAAATACTTCCTCCGCCAGTGGGGTGGTAACGGCGTTTTTGGACACATTAGTGGTTCCTCCTTCGTTTGCTCTTTCTAGTTCATTCGCTCTTGTAAATATTGCTTACACTTATTATTTTCATCTCCACGTCTTTTTTAATACTTCTTGGTTGTTTTGCCTTTTCTTAGCATGTTTCGCGTATTAGACTTTTTATCTCTGTAGGAGAGGCGGGGTTCGACTCCCCGACGAATTTGGTGTGCCGGCCCCGTTTAGGGGGTGCTCCCTCTCCTGGGCGATCCCCATTTCTGTTGTTTCCATTTTCTGTTGTCAAGACTTCCGGGCATTGCACCTCGCTCGGGGGATCGCCTAAATACAAAAAAAAAAACGAGTAGTCAAGGGGTTAGTCGCGTATGGTTTAGGGGCCGATTAATCTCTCCTCCTAGGATCGAAAGTAGCACGGGGCCCCGAAAAAAGTTGTTTTTTTTTTTTGCTTGTGCACAAATGTCACAAATACGAATGCGTTCTGTACGTACTCTCGTGTCATAGGTAAATGTGCTTACCACATGGCGAAATGCAAGAAAAAAATTCCAAACTATAGATCATCCTTATTTATGTGTTGTAATAGAGGAGCTACGAGTAGTCAAGGGGTTAGTCGCGTATGGTTTAGGGGCCGATTAATCTCTCCCTCCTAGGATCGAAAGTAGCACGGGGCCCCGAAAAAATTTTTTTTTTTTTTTGCTTGTGCACAAATGTCACAAATACGAATGCGTTCTGTACGTACTCTCGTGTGATAGGTAAATGTGCTTACCACATGGCGAAATGCAAGAAAAAAAATTCAAACTATATAGACAATCCCTTACTTTATGTGTTGTAATAGAGGAGCTGCGAGTAGTCAAGGGGTTAGTCGCGTATGGTTTAGGGGCCGATTAATCTCTCCCTCCTAGGATCGAAAGTAGCACGGGGCCGAAAAAAGTTTTTTTTTTTTTTGCTTGTGCACAAATGTCACAAGTACGCATGCGTCTGTACGTACCCTCGTGTGATAGGTAAATGCGCTTACCACATGGCGAAATGTGTGTACAAATGTCCCAAATACGCATGCGTTCTGTACGTACACTCGTGTGATAGGTAAATGCGCTTACCACATGGCGAAATGTGTGTACAAATGTCAAAATACGCATGCGTTCTGTACGCCACTCGTGTCATAGGTAATGTGCTTACCACATGGCGAAATGCAAGAAAAAAATTCCAAACTATAGATCATCCCTTATTTTATGTGTTGTAATAGAGGAGGTAAGAGTAGTCAAGGGGTTAGTCGCGTATGGTTTAGGGGCCGATTAATCTCTCCCTCCAAGGATCGAAAGTAGCACGGGGCCCGAAAAAAAGTTTTTTTTTTTTGCTTGTGCACAAATGTCACAAATACGCATGCGTTCTGTACGTACCCTCGTGTGATAGGTAAATGCGCTTACCACATGGCGAAATGTGTGTACAAATGCCACAATATACGCATGCGTTTCTGTACGTACACTCGTGTGATAGGTAAATGTGCTTACCACGTGGCGAAATGGAAGAAAAAAATTTCAAAATATAGATCATCCTTATTTTATGTGTTGTAATAGAGGAGCTACGAGTAGTCAAGGGGTAGTCACGTATGGTTTAGGGCCGATTAATCTCTCCCTCCTAGGATCGAAAGTAGCACGGGGCCCGAAAAGAGTTTTTTTTTTTTTGTTGCTTGTGCACAAATGTCACAAATACGCATGCGTTCTTTAAGTACACTCGTGTGATAGGTAAATGTGCTTACCACATGGCGAAATGTGTGTACAAATGCCCAAAATACGCATGCGTTCTGTACGTACACTCGTGTGATAGGTAAATGTGCTTACCACATAGCGAAATGCAAGAAAAAAATTTCAAACTATAGATCATCCCTTATTTTATGTGTTGTATAGAGGAGCTACGAGTAGTCAAGGGGTTTCTTGACGTGGATCTCAGCCTACTCTTGGGAAGCTGTTGCACTGTGGTTCAAGCTTATGTTATTGCTTGGATTTGCGGCACTTGTGGTCACCTTTGGAGTTCGTGAGGAATTTTGGTAGACCTTTTTGCTTTTCTTTCCTTGGCCACCTCCCGGGGATTTATGCTCGCTTTTGCCGTAACCCGGGGTACGCCACATCTTTTTCTGCTATCTTTTCCGCTTTCATTGTTTTTTTTTCCCTTTTTGGGCTTCCTTTGCCCTCTTGTCCTTTTTTCTCCTTCTTTTTCATTTGTTTTTTCCCCAATTGGGCTTCGTGCCCTTGGTGTTGTTTGGCCATCTTGGCCTTTGTGCATAGTTTCTTTTTGTGGAAAATCCTCGCAAAAGTTCCCTTGTATATATGTCTATTTTACGTGGGTTGAACACCGCGTTTTGTAGTTGAAGTTAATATTGAAATTAGCCGTTATTGTTCAAGCCGGGAGGCTGCCTTTTAAATAGTAATAGGGCACAACTATAACCAAAATATGTTAAAATATCATACAGTAACAGTAGTATTTAGTTAACGTTTGGTTTTTCTCGAGCTGGTGGCTTTTCTTGTGTCACTTGGCTTTTGGGCGAAGCTCGTTTTTTCTTGTTTATTCTATCCTGTTCCTGCGTTCGGCATTTTGAAACAAACAAAAAGACAAAACAAAAAAACAAAAAAAAAACATAGTGAGGCTGCCAAAATACTCTTATAATATTGACCGGCAGAAACATTGGGCCGGCAAGTTGCAAGGTAAGATTAATGGAAAGAGGTTGTATGTCCAAGTTTAGGGGATGTTGACTCCAATCTTGGCTGTGCAGATGGTTATGAGATTGTTCGGGTGTTACATTTTGGTTTGATGGAAGCCCTTTAGACAAGGGCAAAGTCTATGGAAGGCGTACTCTTTGTTTGGCCCTTATGGTGTTAAAAATCTTGGTGGTGGCCGTGCTACCAACTTCGGTCCACGGTTTCAGACTACTCCCTTTGCAGGAAAGCGATGTTGAAAGTGAGCATGGCTCTGGCTGATTTTTGGTGAGGTAAAAAAGGTTCAGGAAAGCCAGACCTATCTGTCGAGTCAGCAAATTTACACTGGGTACCAGGCTGGTCTACTTGTTCTGAGGAAAACCCTCCTAGGTCATCTTATATGATGGGTATCACTGTCGCATCTGGTATAGAGGGCAAACTAGTGTGTTGTAATCTGTGGTCTAAGCAGGGGCATGTGTCTGCCAACTGCCCGAATAAGGATAAGTGTCGCCTCTGTGGGCAGTCCGGCCATTTTGCTCGGCTCCTGTCGCAATCCCAGTGGGGACGGTTTCTTTCTGATGCTGATAGTGTGGGTTCGTCGGCTCTTAGTGTTTCTGGGACTTTACTCATCTGGACTACGGGTCCCTTCTCGGAGGTGCCCCGGCTGGTCTTGCTGTTGTGTGAAAGGCTTTCGAGACGATGGGTCAAATGATGGGAACGCAGATGATGAGAACGCAGATGATGAGACACGCAGATGATGAGAAACGCTGACGATATGAGCTCTCCTCTCGGGCCTAGCCCTATGGAGGATGCATGTTGTTTCCCTAGCGCTGTTACAAATGGCGCCGACCAGTAGTCCTGGCGTCACTAATGAAACCCTTGGTCGTTTCTGTCAGCGACAGAAGTGAAAAAGGTTTGGACTTGGCTAATGATATAGAAAGTTACCGTATTAACGCGAGGTAAAGTAAGTGTTAATACTGTTGTTGAAAGTGATTTGCTTGATCATGGTAAGATCTGCAAAGTAATGTTACTGAAAATGGAAACGTTAATGTAGTTGGAAATAATGTAAGTGATTAGTTTGCAAAATGGTGTTATTGAAAATGAAAGAATTCTGATAGATGATGATGATGATGATGGATGATGATGATGATGAGATTGAGGATGATGATGCTTGTAGTTGATAACGACTTTGGCCGTTAGTAATGATGGCTAAGGGTGGATCACCAATAGAAAACGCGAAACTCAGGTACCGATAGTGAAGATAATATTACTGGAAAGGTTACGATCACTAAGGTCGGTAATATCTATATTGAGTCTGAGTTCTGATGTGTTTGTGAACGCCGGCTCTCCAGCGCCCTCTCCTTCTGTGCTTGTGTGAGGAAGTGGTGTTGGTGGCCGAGGACTGGCCGTTTCTCTTGATGTCTCTGCTTCTGCTGAGTCCCTCGACTTCATCTCTCCTAGAGGATGGTCACGCGGACGGATTTCTCTCCCGAGTAGTTTTTTTTCTTTTTTTTCCTCAGTCATCGGCCAGGTTTCTAAACTGTTAATGTTCGTGGCTTACGGGACGCAAATAAGCGTTCATCGTTCCTCAGCTGGCTGGTCACAGTCTACGGTCGATTTTGCTGTGCCTCACAAGAGACGCACGTTCCTTCAAGTGCCGAGTCGCACATCTTGGTTCTCTCGTCGGCTTTCAGGCCGTTGCGTCGCTGGTACTGCTTTTTTCTTGTGGCTCGGTTCTCCTGTCCGGCCCAAGTATGTCCTGCGTAAGAGCCTTGTGGACTCTTCTGGCCGCTTTGTTTTAGCGGAATTCGAAATGAACGGTATTGTTTTTCGGGTGGTTTGTCTATATGCGCCAAACCAAAACCGGATCGCGATGACTTTTTTCAGTTTTGTCTCAGATACTGTGGAACCCGCTATCCCCACTGTTTTAGGTGGAGATTTTAATGCGGTGTTTAGTCGGCCTTTGGATCGTCGTGGCCCTGCTCCCCCAAAATCCAGCTCCGGACAGCTCGGTTCCCTTCATTCTCTTTTTAATGACTGTTGCGGAGTGGGACATTTGGCGTTACTTGCATTAAAATACGCAGCTTTTACGTGGATGAGAAGTGTGACGGGTGGGGACCCCCTTTCGTCTCGAATAGATTTGATCGGTTGTCCT
>NW_027180096.1:0-36926 GCF_036669925.1 Montipora capricornis | reverse complement strand
GTGGTGGGGTGTTTTTTGGGCACATTTACCCTTGCAGGGTGTGGTAATTTTAAAATTACCCCTTGTTAGGTATTTCATGTCCCAAGTGGGGTTTTTGCACCTAATTTCACACCTTTTGGGGGTGATTTCAAGTGAAACCACATTTCAGTGAGGTGTTTTGTTGTGAAAAGTACACCCCTATCAAGGTTCACGGTTGTGATTAGGAACCTAGTGGGGTGTTTTTGACTGAAAACCACATCTCTCTGGGGTGAGTGGATTTGCAAAATTAACCCTTGCGTGATATGAAATCAACCCAATTGGGGTGATTTTTTGTGATCCTGGACCTTGTGGGGTGATTTCAAGAGAAACAACACCTCTCTGGGATATTTTTTCCAACAGATTCACCCCTGTGAGGGTGTTTTTTTTAGAAAAATCACCCTGCTGTTTTTTGAGTATTCATTCTTTTTTCCACCCTAACATGTATGTGTATGTTTTGCACACACGTGTGTGGAATTGACAAGGATCTATATAAGAAAGTGGTCTCAAAAATGAAAAAAAAAACAACAAAACAAAACACAACCAATGCAAATGCACTACCCTTTTTTTACTCCAGAACAAGAATGGTGATCACTTCACTGCTGCCTCCTTTTCTGCCCACTTGAAGAGCGTGCTATATGGCCTTACGGGAAAGTTGGCTTCCATAAACATACTCAGAAGTTCCTTTATCACTTGGGCGTACGACAAATCGTGAGTTATTCTTAGTAATTCAGAGGGCACTTTTAGTCTTAAAATTAGGGAAGTTGAGTCAAGAGGTCAATATATTCTTTGACTCACATGAAACAGCTTAAAAACATAGGATTCCAATAATTTATTTTTCATCAATCAGTCCTATGCACTAGAATACTTGGTTTGCATCCGTGCGAAGAGATGGCTGGTAGTTTGCTCAAGCTAATTGAATCCCATGTCCATGTTGTTTGTTAAGTCTCTGACCTAAACAAAGTGTTTGTAAGTAGGCCACTTTCAGAATTATGCAAGAGCATTGATTGCTTATATTTTCTCTTGGGACCATTGTCAGTCTCAGGTGAAACTGGAAACAGTTATTATGCAATTCTTGGAGGGCAAACAGAGTGTTTTTCAGTCTTTGGTCAACTACCCTACAATAATTTCAGTTCTCTCATTACCCCCTCGAGTGTAATATTACATATCATGACTCAGACATTGTTCTATGATTTTAACAGGGACTGTACGGACTCTCTCAAGGCTTCGCTAGCATCTGCGCTCAGGCATTCGCGAAAACAAGCGCAACATACATACGATCGCCGCACAGCAAATCAGAAGAAACGAATGGCGGTCGACTTAGCCAGAGATTACGCAGAGGGCCGTCTGGATGAAGGGGAAACTGCAACCGATGGGGAACCAGAAGAGGGTGATGAGACAGTCAACAGGGGCGATTTCGTCGCCGTTGTATCAGAGGAAAGCACCTATCTGAAGCCGGTGGTTTACATTGGCCAGGTCAAGTCCATAAGACAAAAGAGGCGACGCTGTTATATTACAAACACATAGGCACCAACTTATATAAGCTTGAACTCTCGGTCGAAGAGTGGAAGGAAGACATTGACAGCCTTGTTCCTGTGGAATTGCAAGGCTCCAAAAAGCGAGGAGGTGTCTACAGACTCATGACTTCCACACGCACCATCCACAAGGCAGTGAAAGGGTAACTGTCTGTGCAGTCTTTCAGTCAAGCTCCAAACGGCGAAAAACCGTCTGATTTCCAAAAAACAGTTTCACTTCTCTAAGTCCAGAATCAATTCACAAAAGCTTCCACCCCACAATTTTTTCTCCTCTTGTGAACAGCATGAGAGCTTGACTGAAGGGTGCATGTTTTCAAACAAGAGGGCCTAGCAGAATAAGAATTAACTTAGTTGAAGCAAAATTGGTTGTCCCAGTTTCCCAAATTCAAGTGAATGACAGGCTGATTTTATACGTAGCCTTAGTAACTTGAAATAACATCACCTCCATCATTTGAGCCAGTAATTGCTTTATTGAGCCAGTTAAATTGACAGCACATATACAAAACAAATGCAAATGTTTATTCTTACTTGGAACAACGGCAATGGGCCATTTTACAGTTGTTTGCTCAGTGACCTGGCCTATGAATGGCTGCGAGGCTGCCGGTGACCTTGAATCGATACAGACCTAACTGCTTTTATCATGTAAATTGTGTTGTTGTGATTCAAATTAGTCTACATTAACATGAGAAAAGCACAAAGGTTTGTATCAAAACAGGGTCACTGGCAGCCTCGCTTCCATTCTAAAGCCAGGCAGCTTAGCTACAACTGTAGAATGGTCTATATTTTGCATGAAGTGAAAATGAAAAATCTTTGCATAATTATCTACAATGGCCACAGATGCTTGGCCTTGCAATGGAAGCATGAAATTTCCAGTTTTGAACCGTGCAAACGAGAGCCCATTGGCTCACAAGTTTTGTTTCAAGCTTGAGTGTTCATACACTCTGTTCAGTGATTAGGAAGCATATGAAATATATTAATAAACAGTGGTTGAGACCATAAGGTCTTTGTTGTCATGTATTCTTTTTAATTGACCAAATGCATAAATGGCGACCAAAATGCATTCTTTTGTTTATGTGCTAATGAGACTCACTAGCCTCGCTCTCAAGCAACATTTCTTTTGTATTTTGTCCATGCAATCGAGGCTACTAAGGCTAAATAGCACATAAACAAAAGAAAATTTTTTTGGCTGCCATTTATGCATTCGGTCTATGAACCGATTCAAAACTTTCTGACACACAGAGCAGGGCTGCAATCAAAGGACTTCATTCTCGATAACAAATAAAACAGGGCAATAAATACTCAGATACTCGCTGATCGATAACTAATTTTACTCTATAAAAGTTATTGTATGTACAGATACCAAACATGAGAGATATCATGCAAGGTTGAAATCTTAATGAGAGACTTGATGGCTTTTTTGGTTTTATTCCACATATGAACAAACAAATGAAATGAAATAATATCACCACAGTTTCAATTATTAGGAGAAAGGCAAGAGATAAGAAACTTAATACTTGTGTCCTGTAACTATGGTAACAGGTATTTCTGAGCAAGAAAAAAAAAATTCCTCACCTTAATATTGTGAGGAATGATAATTTTCAATAATTAGCTTTCTAGTTGTTCTGACACACAGAGCAGGGCTGCAATCAAAGGACTTCATTCTCGATAACAAATAAAACAGGGCAATAAATACTCAGATACTCGCTGATCGATAACTAATTTTACTCTATAAAAGTTATTGTATGTAGAGATACCAAACATGAGAGATATCATGCAAGGTTGAAATCTTAATGAGAGACTTGATGGCTTTTTTGGTTTTATTCCACATATGAACAAACAAATGAAATAAGAAACTTAATACTTGTGTCCTGTAACTATGGTAACAGGAATTTCTGAGCAAGAAAAAAAAACCTCACCTTAATATTGTGAGGAATGATAATTTTCAATAATTAGCTTTCTAGTTGTTGCTTTGGGAAGGTTAATTCTGAATGAAGAGTGCTTCATGTGTTTTTCACAGACACTAGCAGTTGAATAATGTTGTTCACACCTTAATGATACTGTACATTCAAGGTGGATGCCTTACAGGACCCTGTTTTACACAAGAAAGTCCATGTTATCAACAGGAAATTTGGATTGATTGTTTCAGTTGCCTAAATTTCTTGTCATTTATCTAAATGGAAAATAGGCTGTTCTGTTCCCGAAATTCAAACATCCTCACAATAGATAAGGATTCATGAGTTCCCAATGAAAGGCTAACAAGTATTAGTGGTTTTGGTTCCTTCCTAAAAAGGTGTGTCTCTCCTGGCAGGCCATAAATAATATTTACAATAATAATAATATTTATTCTAATTAACAATTATTGCAATATAAGTAAATGAAGAAAGACAGAAAGACATTGGCTGGCTAGAATTATTTATCGGTTGTTTTCAATCTAATCAAGGATGATGACGATAATAATGTCTTTATTCATCTACTTGTATACTTTAACAATAACACAACAATAATAATCAATATCTATAAAAAGTAAAGGGAGGAGTCAAGCACTGTTACAGTCAAGCTATGCAGTTGCATGTTTGCAGTGATGCATTTTGGGAAAAAATCTAAATGTAGAGCTGAAATATGTTTCTGCATGAACTAAGAAATTCAGAACTCTCAGTCTGAAGAATAAACAGTACAGCGGACAGAGCTTGACTGTAACGTGACAAGGTCTCTTTACTTATAATTATAGATATTGATTACTCTCCCCCGAATAAAATTCATCAACCCTCTCCCATTCCCCCTGCCCCGATGGCCGCCCGCGCCTCTTCCTGTACGAAAAATCCTGCCACGTGCTGTACCGCGCATGACGCCTCTATATCCCCCCCTTGCCCCCCGATTTCCGCCCCTACCGCGAATTCCACCCCTAGCCCCCCGACTTCCCCCCCTCCCGCTATCTACATGTTTTGGTTTGGTGGGGCACTGAGCCCTGATGTGCCCCTGTCCCCCACATCGCCAGCACCCTGAAAAAGAGAGAAAAAAGAATAGCCGTTGTATTGGCATGTAAAATGTTAATTGTGAACCGTTATCAGGTCACTGACCGTCGGCTGGTTCACTTTGCAAGTGAAGCTATGATCTTCGCAGTTAACTTGTAATGTTGAGATGATATCTGAAATAGATCCTAGCTTCACTTGATAAGTAGTCATGTGTAAATATAAAGAATATTCTATGCTTACTTGTGTACGGGTGTGGCTCCTTGGGGGGAACCTTTGTTGGGTCCTTTCCATCAGCCTTTTCTAGAAAACAGGAGTGATATAATTTCTTGCAGACTGTAGTTAAGCAAGTCAAACAGAAGTTGGCATTGTCACTGTTACGATGAAAAGCAAATGACAAATGATAGTAACTAGTTCAGTAATGTAATAAGGAAATGAATTTGTACCATTTTCTTTTTCTGGGATTCTGGTGTCACTCAAGGGTTGCGTCATCCCCTCCTGAGGGGACAACTCTTTGTGTGCTGTTTATAGAACAAATAAAACAGTTTACAAAAAGCAAGAAAGGAATGATGTTATTGTCTTCATTACATGGACTTTATTGCACATGCTTTATCCAGGCAAGGTTATCGCACACAGAGAAAGAATTGTATGGCATGACGTTCTCTCCCCATAACGAGGCACTTCAAAGAGGCCAATAAAAGCCTGTGCATTCAAAATTAATGCATCTGATTTTCCATCATGAATAATAAACCTATTTTTTGGACACCAGGTTTGTAGTAGGTTCAAATTTGTCAACTATGCCATAAATGGCAGTTTCCCCACTATCTAGTATACATTGCAGAATATCATCATGAGATATAGTGAAATGATGGTCCCCAATTTTAACAATTGAAATAGTTTCAGAAGATGTACCTTTGCATTGCTGGAAGAATAATAAATTACAATATTATATTAACGAGGCACTTCAATGCCAGTTCAGTCAAACGCACATGACAAGAAACATTGTTACTTCTAATATCAAGATCAAAGGGCTTACATGTAGCATCTGGTGGTGGTTCTAGTAAACAAAGAAAAAAGATTGATATTATTAGTATAATTACATGGAATGAACAGACTTTCTTCCAGTCACACAAGCATAAATTATTTAATTATTAGTCGTACTAATCAAATTGTGTTTGGAACATTTTCAAAGGTCACATACCAACTGGCATGATTGGTTGCTGGTGACTTTTCTCTGGAAGTAATGAGAAAGGAAAAGTTAGCTTTTCTCATAGATTATTTAATTATTGGTCGTACTAATGAAATGTCAAGGTAAGAGGCCCTCAAAGTGTTTAGAACATTTTCAAAGCTCACATACCAACTGAACAGGTCGGTTGCTGGTCACTTTTCTCTGGAAATAATGAGAAAGGAAAAGTTAGCTTTTCTCATAGATTATTTAATTATTGGTCGTACTAATCAAATGTCAAGGTAAGAGGCCTTCAAAGTGTTTGGAAATTTTTCAAAAATCACATACCAACTGACATAACTGCTTGCTGGTCACTTGTGTCTGGAAGTAATGAGAAAGGAAAAGTTAGCTTTTCACATCCTTGACTAAAGGCAATTCAAAGTTATTGTAAATGTGCATCAAATTATTTATAGACATCATTGGAGAATGTTTTGTTTCCTTGTGTTAAGTTTTTAGAGAATTTTACTGTTCACAGCTTGCAAATCACTCTTCACAAATAGCAAATGGTAATCCCCGATTTCGTATTTGAAATAGAAAAGCATTTAAATACCAGATAAAGGCGGTTCTGACATGGCTGTTTTGTTGCCATGGTAACCTGCTGGGTCAAGTCAATGACTACATCTGGTTGAGCGATTATTGCAGAACCCCAGGCCTTTAGTATCACAAGACAACAGCATTAGAGGGTTACTTTCGTCATAAATAAGACATTCATTCTCTTACTGATTTGCTGATTTGAGCCACCTTAAAGTTGTCGTTAATGAGGCCCTACCAGGGAGGGGCTGGGGCGTGTCGTTGATTCATTAAAACAATTGCTTCTGTTCCCTTGAACCCAAATTACTTTTTGATCCCTTCAATTGTATGAAGTTCCCTTGTTCCCTGAGATATGTTGTCGTCCTTCTCCGCGTCCCCAGTTCCCCAGTTCAAATAAGCTTCGTCAGTGAAACCACTGGCAAGGCGATAATGTGCCCCAAAAAGGCCAGTCATTTGCGTTTTCTCTCACTTGGAGATCATTCAGATTGAAATTATTATTAAAATCAGCTCAAGTACACGCAATAGCGCGTTCTATCGAGTGGCAAAGGTGGGAGATTTGGAAATGTACTGGAATGAACGAAGAAGTCTCACCGCCTTCAGAGGTACTACTGTTCGACAACGTGCCAAATCGTGTCGCTCACTTGACCGAATCTAACGAACAGTTTACGGTGGGAAAAGACAGGAAAGAAAGAAACCACATTAAGAGCATTTTAGCTACAGTTTTCTTACTTACTAGATTCCATCTTTTGGATGTTCGCACTTCCCTCTAGCTATATAATGGCGCTGTGTTTTGAAAATTCCGCTGCCTGTCGTTTCCTCCAATCGCATCCCTCGTACACAGGCTCCTTGCATTTCGGTCGATCGGTCGATCGCGATGTTTCTCGGCTTTGACTTCCGACAGGCTCCGGGAAATGTCGGAGATAATCTTCGGCTGTTTGGGAGAGAGGTTTTTGTGTCGGAATCGAAATTTCTGTTTTTTCCACAAAAAACTCGCTTTCGTGCCTCGTCCAAGGCCTTGCAACGAACAAACCATTTCCCAGGCATCCCCTCCCCGAGGAATAAAGAGTAATGGCTGACCCAGCGTGTTTAAAGAGGCTTTTGAGAGAAACCTTGATTCAGATGAAGATCGATGAAGGTATTTTCATATCAACTGCATTCGTGTGGCTCTTAACTTCAGCTCAATCTGGCTGCTAAGAGAAAATGCCATTCCTTCGCGGGATTTTAGGCTAAATAGAGTCGAGTGCATCTTGTTGTACTTATTTGTAAAGCTTCGCGCGTGCCGCAATTGCTACGCCATCCAAGCTTTCCCTTTTATTTTAATTGGTTTTTACTTTAGCGAAAGTTCATTATTACACTTTTCCGTTTCTTGGCGAAAGGAACTTGCTTGTCTTATGAGTACATTTGTAATGTTTTTCCCGCGAAACCGGCCCGTTTTCCCAATATCAACACAGCTGACAAGAACCCTAAAACAATTTAGCTTGGCATTTATGCTTAACAGTACAGTCTGGCATAAGCTAGGAGTTAAGGGCCATATTTCATTGCATATCATAGTTTGCTGTCGTTAATTCCGAAATTTAGTCGACCAATGGCCGCTGTGACGTTGAATGTAGTATTTAAGTCGAGCGCAATGTTTGGACAACTTTGAAAGCTTACTGCGAGCTTAACCAGTGGGCTTACAATGGCTCAATGACTGCTCGGAGTCTGGTCAGGAGCTCTTGACGTCATAGACACAGTGTCGACCTTGAAATCTTTTAAATAAGAGCCGTTAATTCCGAAATTTAGTCGACCAATGGCCGCTGTGACGTTGATTGTTTAGTATTTAAGTCGAGCGCAATGTTTGGACAACTTTGAAAGCTTACTGCGAGCTTAACCAGTGGGCTTACAATGGCTCAATGACTGCTCGGAGTCTGGTCAGGAGCTCTTGACGTCATAGACACAGTGTCGACCTTGAAATCTTTTAAATAAGAGCCGTTAATTCCGAAATTTACTCGACCAATGGCCACTGTGACGTTGATTGTTTAGTATTTAAGTCGAGCGCAATGTTTGGACAACTTTGAAAGCTTACTGCGAGCTTAACCAGTGGGCTTACAATGGCTCAATGACTGCTCGGAGTCTGGTCAGGAGCTCTTGACGTCATAGACACAGTGTCGACCTTGAAATCTTTTAAATAAGAGCCGTTAATTCCGAAATTTAGTCGACCAATGGCCGCTGTGACGTTGAATGTAGTATTTAAGTCGAGCGCAATGTTTGGACAACTTTGAAAGCTTACTGCGAGCTTAACCAGTGGGCTTACAATGGCTCAATGACTGCTCGGACTCTGGTCAGGAGCTCTTGACGTCATAGACACAGTGTCGACCTTGAAATCTTTTAAATAAGAGCCGTTAATTCCGAAATTTAGTCGACCAATGGCCGCTGTGACGTTGATTGTTTAGTATTTAAGTCGAGCGCAATGTTTGGACAACTTTGAAAGCTTACTGCGAGCTTAACCAGTGGGCTTACAATGGCTCAATGACTGCTCGGAGTCTGGTCAGGAGCTCTTGACGTCATAGACACAGTGTCGACCTTGAAATCTTTTAAATAAGAGCCGTTAATTCCGAAATTTACTCGACCAATGGCCACTGTGACGTTGATTGTTTAGTATTTAAGTCGAGCGCAATGTTTGGACAACTTTGAAAGCTTACTGCGAGCTTAACCAGTGGGCTTACAATGGCTCAATGACTGCTCGGAGTCTGGTCAGGAGCTCTTGACGTCATAGACACAGTGTCGACCTTGAAATCTTTTAAATAAGAGCCGTTAATTCCGAAATTTAGTCGACCAATGGCCGCTGTGACGTTGAATGTAGTATTTAAGTCGAGCGCAATGTTTGGACAACTTTGAAAGCTTACTGCGAGCTTAACCAGTGGGCTTACAATGGCTCAATGACTGCTCGGAGTCTGGTCAGGAGCTCTTGACGTCATAGACACAGTGTCGACCTTGAAATCTTTTAAATAAGAGCCGTTAATTCCGAAATTTACTCGACCAATGGCCGCTGTGACGTTGATTGTTTAGTATTTAAGTCGAGCGCAATGTTTGGACAACTTTGAAAGCTTACTGCGAGCTTAACCAGTGGGCTTACAATGGCTCAATGACTGCTCGGAGTCTGGTCAGGAGCTCTTGACGTCATAGACACAGTGTCGACCTTGAAATCTTTTAAATAAGAGCCGTTAATTCCGAAATTTAGTCGACCAATGGCCGCTGTGACGTTGATTGTTTAGTATTTAAGTCGAGCGCAATGTTTGGACAACTTTGAAAGCTTACTGCGAGCTTAACCAGTGGGCTTACAATGGCTCAATGACTGCTCGGAGTCTGGTCAGGAGCTCTTGACGTCATAGACACAGTGTCGACCTTGAAATCTTTTAAATAAGAGCCGTTAATTCCGAAATTTACTCGACCAATGGCCACTGTGACGTTGATTGTTTAGTATTTAAGTCGAGCGCAATGTTTGGACAACTTTGAAAGCTTACTGCGAGCTTAACCAGTGGGCTTACAATGGCTCAATGACTGCTCGGAGTCTGGTCAGGAGCTCTTGACGTCATAGACACAGTGTCGACCTTGAAATCTTTTAAATAAGAGCCGTTAATTCCGAAATTTACTCGACCAATGGCCGCTGTGACGTTGAATGTAGTATTTAAGTCGAGCGCAATGTTTGGACAACTTTGAAAGCTTACTGCGAGCTTAACCAGTGGGCTTACAATGGCTCAATGACTGCTCGGACTCTGGTCAGGAGCTCTTGACGTCATAGACACAGTGTCGACCTTGAAATCTTTTAAATAAGAGCCGTTAATTCCGAAATTTACTCGACCAATGGCCACTGTGACGTTGATTGTTTAGTATTTAAGTCGAGCGCAATGTTTGGACAACTTTGAAAGCTTACTGCGAGCTTAACCAGTGGGCTTACAATGGCTCAATGACTGCTCGGAGTCTGGTCAGGAGCTCTTGACGTCATAGACACAGTGTCGACCTTGAAATCTTTTAAATAAGAGCCGTTAATTCCGAAATTTACTCGACCAATGGCCGCTGTGACGTTGAATGTAGTATTTAAGTCGAGCGCAATGTTTGGACAACTTTGAAAGCTTACTGCGAGCTTAACCAGTGGGCTTACAATGGCTCAATGACTGCTCGGAGTCTGGTCAGGAGCTCTTGACGTCATAGACACAGTGTCGACCTTGAAATCTTTTAAATAAGAGCCGTTAATTCCGAAATTTACTCGACCAATGGCCACTGTGACGTTGATTGTTTAGTATTTAAGTCGAGCGCAATGTTTGGACAACTTTGAAAGCTTACTGCGAGCTTAACCAGTGGGCTTACAATGGCTCAATGACTGCTCGGAGTCTGGTCAGGAGCTCTTGACGTCATAGACACAGTGTCGACCTTGAAATCTTTTAAATAAGAGCCGTTAATTCCGAAATTTACTCGACCAATGGCCGCTGTGACGTTGAATGTAGTATTTAAGTCGAGCGCAATGTTTGGACAACTTTGAAAGCTTACTGCGAGCTTAACCAGTGGGCTTACAATGGCTCAATGACTGCTCGGACTCTGGTCAGGAGCTCTTGACGTCATAGACACAGTGTCGACCTTGAAATCTTTTAAATAAGAGCCGTTAATTCCGAAATTTACTCGACCAATGGCCGCTGTGACGTTGATTGTTTAGTATTTAAGTCGAGCGCAATGTTTGGACAACTTTGAAAGCTTACTGCGAGCTTAACCAGTGGGCTTACAATGGCTCAATGACTGCTCGGAGTCTGGTCAGGAGCTCTTGACGTCATAGACACAGTGTCGACCTTGAAATCTTTTAAATAAGAGCCGTTAATTCCGAAATTTAGTCGACCAATGGCCGCTGTGACGTTGATTGTTTAGTATTTAAGTCGAGCGCAATGTTTGGACAACTTTGAAAGCTTACTGCGAGCTTAACCAGTGGGCTTACAATGGCTCAATGACTGCTCGGAGTCTGGTCAGGAGCTCTTGACGTCATAGACACAGTGTCGACCTTGAAATCTTTTAAATAAGAGCCGTTAATTCCGAAATTTACTCGACCAATGGCCACTGTGACGTTGATTGTTTAGTATTTAAGTCGAGCGCAATGTTTGGACAACTTTGAAAGCTTACTGCGAGCTTAACCAGTGGGCTTACAATGGCTCAATGACTGCTCGGAGTCTGGTCAGGAGCTCTTGACGTCATAGACACAGTGTCGACCTTGAAATCTTTTAAATAAGAGCCGTTAATTCCGAAATTTAGTCGACCAATGGCCGCTGTGACGTTGAATGTAGTATTTAAGTCGAGCGCAATGTTTGGACAACTTTGAAAGCTTACTGCGAGCTTAACCAGTGGGCTTACAATGGCTCAATGACTGCTCGGAGTCTGGTCAGGAGCTCTTGACGTCATAGACACAGTGTCGACCTTGAAATCTTTTAAATAAGAGCCGTTAATTCCGAAATTTAGTCGACCAATGGCCGCTGTGACGTTGATTGTTTAGTATTTAAGTCGAGCGCAATGTTTGGACAACTTTGAAAGCTTACTGCGAGCTTAACCAGTGGGCTTACAATGGCTCAATGACTGCTCGGAGTCTGGTCAGGAGCTCTTGACGTCATAGACACAGTGTCGACCTTGAAATCTTTTAAATAAGAGCCGTTAATTCCGAAATTTAGTCGACCAATGGCCGCTGTGACGTTGATTGTTTAGTATTTAAGTCGAGCGCAATGTTTGGACAACTTTGAAAGCTTACTGCGAGCTTAACCAGTGGGCTTACAATGGCTCAATGACTGCTCGGAGTCTGGTCAGGAGCTCTTGACGTCATAGACACAGTGTCGACCTTGAAATCTTTTAAATAAGAGCCGTTAATTCCGAAATTTACTCGACCAATGGCCACTGTGACGTTGATTGTTTAGTATTTAAGTCGAGCGCAATGTTTGGACAACTTTGAAAGCTTACTGCGAGCTTAACCAGTGGGCTTACAATGGCTCAATGACTGCTCGGAGTCTGGTCAGGAGCTCTTGACGTCATAGACACAGTGTCGACCTTGAAATCTTTTAAATAAGAGCCGTTAATTCCGAAATTTACTCGACCAATGGCCGCTGTGACGTTGAATGTAGTATTTAAGTCGAGCGCAATGTTTGGACAACTTTGAAAGCTTACTGCGAGCTTAACCAGTGGGCTTACAATGGCTCAATGACTGCTCGGACTCTGGTCAGGAGCTCTTGACGTCATAGACACAGTGTCGACCTTGAAATCTTTTAAATAAGAGCCGTTAATTCCGAAATTTACTCGACCAATGGCCACTGTGACGTTGATTGTTTAGTATTTAAGTCGAGCGCAATGTTTGGACAACTTTGAAAGCTTACTGCGAGCTTAACCAGTGGGCTTACAATGGCTCAATGACTGCTCGGAGTCTGGTCAGGAGCTCTTGACGTCATAGACACAGTGTCGACCTTGAAATCTTTTAAATAAGAGCCGTTAATTCCGAAATTTACTCGACCAATGGCCGCTGTGACGTTGAATGTAGTATTTAAGTCGAGCGCAATGTTTGGACAACTTTGAAAGCTTACTGCGAGCTTAACCAGTGGGCTTACAATGGCTCAATGACTGCTCGGAGTCTGGTCAGGAGCTCTTGACGTCATAGACACAGTGTCGACCTTGAAATCTTTTAAATAAGAGCCGTTAATTCCGAAATTTACTCGACCAATGGCCGCTGTGACGTTGAATGTAGTATTTAAGTCGAGCGCAATGTTTGGACAACTTTGAAAGCTTACTGCGAGCTTAACCAGTGGGCTTACAATGGCTCAATGACTGCTCGGACTCTGGTCAGGAGCTCTTGACGTCATAGACACAGTGTCGACCTTGAAATCTTTTAAATAAGAGCCGTTAATTCCGAAATTTACTCGACCAATGGCCACTGTGACGTTGATTGTTTAGTATTTAAGTCGAGCGCAATGTTTGGACAACTTTGAAAGCTTACTGCGAGCTTAACCAGTGGGCTTACAATGGCTCAATGACTGCTCGGAGTCTGGTCAGGAGCTCTTGACGTCATAGACACAGTGTCGACCTTGAAATCTTTTAAATAAGAGCCGTTAATTCCGAAATTTACTCGACCAATGGCCGCTGTGACGTTGATTGTTTAGTATTTAAGTCGAGCGCAATGTTTGGACAACTTTGAAAGCTTACTGCGAGCTTAACCAGTGGGCTTACAATGGCTCAATGACTGCTCGGAGTCTGGTCAGGAGCTCTTGACGTCATAGACACAGTGTCGACCTTGAAATCTTTTAAATAAGAGCCGTTAATTCCGAAATTTACTCGACCAATGGCCACTGTGACGTTGATTGTTTAGTATTTAAGTCGAGCGCAATGTTTGGACAACTTTGAAAGCTTACTGCGAGCTTAACCAGTGGGCTTACAATGGCTCAATGACTGCTCGGAGTCTGGTCAGGAGCTCTTGACGTCATAGACACAGTGTCGACCTTGAAATCTTTTAAATAAGAGCCGTTAATTCCGAAATTTAGTCGACCAATGGCCGCTGTGACGTTGAATGTAGTATTTAAGTCGAGCGCAATGTTTGGACAACTTTGAAAGCTTACTGCGAGCTTAACCAGTGGGCTTACAATGGCTCAATGACTGCTCGGACTCTGGTCAGGAGCTCTTGACGTCATAGACACAGTGTCGACCTTGAAATCTTTTAAATAAGAGCCGTTAATTCCGAAATTTAGTCGACCAATGGCCGCTGTGACGTTGATTGTTTAGTATTTAAGTCGAGCGCAATGTTTGGACAACTTTGAAAGCTTACTGCGAGCTTAACCAGTGGGCTTACAATGGCTCAATGACTGCTCGGAGTCTGGTCAGGAGCTCTTGACGTCATAGACACAGTGTCGACCTTGAAATCTTTTAAATAAGAGCCGTTAATTCCGAAATTTACTCGACCAATGGCCACTGTGACGTTGATTGTTTAGTATTTAAGTCGAGCGCAATGTTTGGACAACTTTGAAAGCTTACTGCGAGCTTAACCAGTGGGCTTACAATGGCTCAATGACTGCTCGGAGTCTGGTCAGGAGCTCTTGACGTCATAGACACAGTGTCGACCTTGAAATCTTTTAAATAAGAGCCGTTAATTCCGAAATTTAGTCGACCAATGGCCGCTGTGACGTTGAATGTAGTATTTAAGTCGAGCGCAATGTTTGGACAACTTTGAAAGCTTACTGCGAGCTTAACCAGTGGGCTTACAATGGCTCAATGACTGCTCGGAGTCTGGTCAGGAGCTCTTGACGTCATAGACACAGTGTCGACCTTGAAATCTTTTAAATAAGAGCCGTTAATTCCGAAATTTACTCGACCAATGGCCGCTGTGACGTTGATTGTTTAGTATTTAAGTCGAGCGCAATGTTTGGACAACTTTGAAAGCTTACTGCGAGCTTAACCAGTGGGCTTACAATGGCTCAATGACTGCTCGGAGTCTGGTCAGGAGCTCTTGACGTCATAGACACAGTGTCGACCTTGAAATCTTTTAAATAAGAGCCGTTAATTCCGAAATTTAGTCGACCAATGGCCGCTGTGACGTTGATTGTTTAGTATTTAAGTCGAGCGCAATGTTTGGACAACTTTGAAAGCTTACTGCGAGCTTAACCAGTGGGCTTACAATGGCTCAATGACTGCTCGGAGTCTGGTCAGGAGCTCTTGACGTCATAGACACAGTGTCGACCTTGAAATCTTTTAAATAAGAGCCGTTAATTCCGAAATTTACTCGACCAATGGCCACTGTGACGTTGATTGTTTAGTATTTAAGTCGAGCGCAATGTTTGGACAACTTTGAAAGCTTACTGCGAGCTTAACCAGTGGGCTTACAATGGCTCAATGACTGCTCGGAGTCTGGTCAGGAGCTCTTGACGTCATAGACACAGTGTCGACCTTGAAATCTTTTAAATAAGAGCCGTTAATTCCGAAATTTACTCGACCAATGGCCGCTGTGACGTTGAATGTAGTATTTAAGTCGAGCGCAATGTTTGGACAACTTTGAAAGCTTACTGCGAGCTTAACCAGTGGGCTTACAATGGCTCAATGACTGCTCGGACTCTGGTCAGGAGCTCTTGACGTCATAGACACAGTGTCGACCTTGAAATCTTTTAAATAAGAGCCGTTAATTCCGAAATTTACTCGACCAATGGCCACTGTGACGTTGATTGTTTAGTATTTAAGTCGAGCGCAATGTTTGGACAACTTTGAAAGCTTACTGCGAGCTTAACCAGTGGGCTTACAATGGCTCAATGACTGCTCGGAGTCTGGTCAGGAGCTCTTGACGTCATAGACACAGTGTCGACCTTGAAATCTTTTAAATAAGAGCCGTTAATTCCGAAATTTACTCGACCAATGGCCGCTGTGACGTTGAATGTAGTATTTAAGTCGAGCGCAATGTTTGGACAACTTTGAAAGCTTACTGCGAGCTTAACCAGTGGGCTTACAATGGCTCAATGACTGCTCGGAGTCTGGTCAGGAGCTCTTGACGTCATAGACACAGTGTCGACCTTGAAATCTTTTAAATAAGAGCCGTTAATTCCGAAATTTACTCGACCAATGGCCACTGTGACGTTGATTGTTTAGTATTTAAGTCGAGCGCAATGTTTGGACAACTTTGAAAGCTTACTGCGAGCTTAACCAGTGGGCTTACAATGGCTCAATGACTGCTCGGAGTCTGGTCAGGAGCTCTTGACGTCATAGACACAGTGTCGACCTTGAAATCTTTTAAATAAGAGCCGTTAATTCCGAAATTTACTCGACCAATGGCCGCTGTGACGTTGAATGTAGTATTTAAGTCGAGCGCAATGTTTGGACAACTTTGAAAGCTTACTGCGAGCTTAACCAGTGGGCTTACAATGGCTCAATGACTGCTCGGACTCTGGTCAGGAGCTCTTGACGTCATAGACACAGTGTCGACCTTGAAATCTTTTAAATAAGAGCCGTTAATTCCGAAATTTACTCGACCAATGGCCGCTGTGACGTTGATTGTTTAGTATTTAAGTCGAGCGCAATGTTTGGACAACTTTGAAAGCTTACTGCGAGCTTAACCAGTGGGCTTACAATGGCTCAATGACTGCTCGGAGTCTGGTCAGGAGCTCTTGACGTCATAGACACAGTGTCGACCTTGAAATCTTTTAAATAAGAGCCGTTAATTCCGAAATTTAGTCGACCAATGGCCGCTGTGACGTTGATTGTTTAGTATTTAAGTCGAGCGCAATGTTTGGACAACTTTGAAAGCTTACTGCGAGCTTAACCAGTGGGCTTACAATGGCTCAATGACTGCTCGGAGTCTGGTCAGGAGCTCTTGACGTCATAGACACAGTGTCGACCTTGAAATCTTTTAAATAAGAGCCGTTAATTCCGAAATTTACTCGACCAATGGCCACTGTGACGTTGATTGTTTAGTATTTAAGTCGAGCGCAATGTTTGGACAACTTTGAAAGCTTACTGCGAGCTTAACCAGTGGGCTTACAATGGCTCAATGACTGCTCGGAGTCTGGTCAGGAGCTCTTGACGTCATAGACACAGTGTCGACCTTGAAATCTTTTAAATAAGAGCCGTTAATTCCGAAATTTAGTCGACCAATGGCCGCTGTGACGTTGAATGTAGTATTTAAGTCGAGCGCAATGTTTGGACAACTTTGAAAGCTTACTGCGAGCTTAACCAGTGGGCTTACAATGGCTCAATGACTGCTCGGAGTCTGGTCAGGAGCTCTTGACGTCATAGACACAGTGTCGACCTTGAAATCTTTTAAATAAGAGCCGTTAATTCCGAAATTTAGTCGACCAATGGCCGCTGTGACGTTGATTGTTTAGTATTTAAGTCGAGCGCAATGTTTGGACAACTTTGAAAGCTTACTGCGAGCTTAACCAGTGGGCTTACAATGGCTCAATGACTGCTCGGAGTCTGGTCAGGAGCTCTTGACGTCATAGACACAGTGTCGACCTTGAAATCTTTTAAATAAGAGCCGTTAATTCCGAAATTTACTCGACCAATGGCCACTGTGACGTTGATTGTTTAGTATTTAAGTCGAGCGCAATGTTTGGACAACTTTGAAAGCTTACTGCGAGCTTAACCAGTGGGCTTACAATGGCTCAATGACTGCTCGGAGTCTGGTCAGGAGCTCTTGACGTCATAGACACAGTGTCGACCTTGAAATCTTTTAAATAAGAGCCGTTAATTCCGAAATTTAGTCGACCAATGGCCGCTGTGACGTTGAATGTAGTATTTAAGTCGAGCGCAATGTTTGGACAACTTTGAAAGCTTACTGCGAGCTTAACCAGTGGGCTTACAATGGCTCAATGACTGCTCGGAGTCTGGTCAGGAGCTCTTGACGTCATAGACACAGTGTCGACCTTGAAATCTTTTAAATAAGAGCCGTTAATTCCGAAATTTACTCGACCAATGGCCGCTGTGACGTTGATTGTTTAGTATTTAAGTCGAGCGCAATGTTTGGACAACTTTGAAAGCTTACTGCGAGCTTAACCAGTGGGCTTACAATGGCTCAATGACTGCTCGGAGTCTGGTCAGGAGCTCTTGACGTCATAGACACAGTGTCGACCTTGAAATCTTTTAAATAAGAGCCGTTAATTCCGAAATTTAGTCGACCAATGGCCGCTGTGACGTTGATTGTTTAGTATTTAAGTCGAGCGCAATGTTTGGACAACTTTGAAAGCTTACTGCGAGCTTAACCAGTGGGCTTACAATGGCTCAATGACTGCTCGGAGTCTGGTCAGGAGCTCTTGACGTCATAGACACAGTGTCGACCTTGAAATCTTTTAAATAAGAGCCGTTAATTCCGAAATTTACTCGACCAATGGCCACTGTGACGTTGATTGTTTAGTATTTAAGTCGAGCGCAATGTTTGGACAACTTTGAAAGCTTACTGCGAGCTTAACCAGTGGGCTTACAATGGCTCAATGACTGCTCGGAGTCTGGTCAGGAGCTCTTGACGTCATAGACACAGTGTCGACCTTGAAATCTTTTAAATAAGAGCCGTTAATTCCGAAATTTACTCGACCAATGGCCGCTGTGACGTTGAATGTAGTATTTAAGTCGAGCGCAATGTTTGGACAACTTTGAAAGCTTACTGCGAGCTTAACCAGTGGGCTTACAATGGCTCAATGACTGCTCGGACTCTGGTCAGGAGCTCTTGACGTCATAGACACAGTGTCGACCTTGAAATCTTTTAAATAAGAGCCGTTAATTCCGAAATTTACTCGACCAATGGCCGCTGTGACGTTGATTGTTTAGTATTTAAGTCGAGCGCAATGTTTGGACAACTTTGAAAGCTTACTGCGAGCTTAACCAGTGGGCTTACAATGGCTCAATGACTGCTCGGAGTCTGGTCAGGAGCTCTTGACGTCATAGACACAGTGTCGACCTTGAAATCTTTTAAATAAGAGCCGTTAATTCCGAAATTTACTCGACCAATGGCCGCTGTGACGTTGAATGTAGTATTTAAGTCGAGCGCAATGTTTGGACAACTTTGAAAGCTTACTGCGAGCTTAACCAGTGGGCTTACAATGGCTCAATGACTGCTCGGAGTCTGGTCAGGAGCTCTTGACGTCATAGACACAGTGTCGACCTTGAAATCTTTTAAATAAGAGCCGTTAATTCCGAAATTTACTCGACCAATGGCCACTGTGACGTTGATTGTTTAGTATTTAAGTCGAGCGCAATGTTTGGACAACTTTGAAAGCTTACTGCGAGCTTAACCAGTGGGCTTACAATGGCTCAATGACTGCTCGGAGTCTGGTCAGGAGCTCTTGACGTCATAGACACAGTGTCGACCTTGAAATCTTTTAAATAAGAGCCGTTAATTCCGAAATTTACTCGACCAATGGCCGCTGTGACGTTGAATGTAGTATTTAAGTCGAGCGCAATGTTTGGACAACTTTGAAAGCTTACTGCGAGCTTAACCAGTGGGCTTACAATGGCTCAATGACTGCTCGGACTCTGGTCAGGAGCTCTTGACGTCATAGACACAGTGTCGACCTTGAAATCTTTTAAATAAGAGCCGTTAATTCCGAAATTTACTCGACCAATGGCCGCTGTGACGTTGATTGTTTAGTATTTAAGTCGAGCGCAATGTTTGGACAACTTTGAAAGCTTACTGCGAGCTTAACCAGTGGGCTTACAATGGCTCAATGACTGCTCGGAGTCTGGTCAGGAGCTCTTGACGTCATAGACACAGTGTCGACCTTGAAATCTTTTAAATAAGAGCCGTTAATTCCGAAATTTAGTCGACCAATGGCCGCTGTGACGTTGATTGTTTAGTATTTAAGTCGAGCGCAATGTTTGGACAACTTTGAAAGCTTACTGCGAGCTTAACCAGTGGGCTTACAATGGCTCAATGACTGCTCGGAGTCTGGTCAGGAGCTCTTGACGTCATAGACACAGTGTCGACCTTGAAATCTTTTAAATAAGAGCCGTTAATTCCGAAATTTACTCGACCAATGGCCACTGTGACGTTGATTGTTTAGTATTTAAGTCGAGCGCAATGTTTGGACAACTTTGAAAGCTTACTGCGAGCTTAACCAGTGGGCTTACAATGGCTCAATGACTGCTCGGAGTCTGGTCAGGAGCTCTTGACGTCATAGACACAGTGTCGACCTTGAAATCTTTTAAATAAGAGCCGTTAATTCCGAAATTTAGTCGACCAATGGCCGCTGTGACGTTGAATGTAGTATTTAAGTCGAGCGCAATGTTTGGACAACTTTGAAAGCTTACTGCGAGCTTAACCAGTGGGCTTACAATGGCTCAATGACTGCTCGGAGTCTGGTCAGGAGCTCTTGACGTCATAGACACAGTGTCGACCTTGAAATCTTTTAAATAAGAGCCGTTAATTCCGAAATTTAGTCGACCAATGGCCGCTGTGACGTTGATTGTTTAGTATTTAAGTCGAGCGCAATGTTTGGACAACTTTGAAAGCTTACTGCGAGCTTAACCAGTGGGCTTACAATGGCTCAATGACTGCTCGGAGTCTGGTCAGGAGCTCTTGACGTCATAGACACAGTGTCGACCTTGAAATCTTTTAAATAAGAGCCGTTAATTCCGAAATTTAGTCGACCAATGGCCGCTGTGACGTTGATTGTTTAGTATTTAAGTCGAGCGCAATGTTTGGACAACTTTGAAAGCTTACTGCGAGCTTAACCAGTGGGCTTACAATGGCTCAATGACTGCTCGGAGTCTGGTCAGGAGCTCTTGACGTCATAGACACAGTGTCGACCTTGAAATCTTTTAAATAAGAGCCGTTAATTCCGAAATTTACTCGACCAATGGCCACTGTGACGTTGATTGTTTAGTATTTAAGTCGAGCGCAATGTTTGGACAACTTTGAAAGCTTACTGCGAGCTTAACCAGTGGGCTTACAATGGCTCAATGACTGCTCGGAGTCTGGTCAGGAGCTCTTGACGTCATAGACACAGTGTCGACCTTGAAATCTTTTAAATAAGAGCCGTTAATTCCGAAATTTACTCGACCAATGGCCGCTGTGACGTTGAATGTAGTATTTAAGTCGAGCGCAATGTTTGGACAACTTTGAAAGCTTACTGCGAGCTTAACCAGTGGGCTTACAATGGCTCAATGACTGCTCGGACTCTGGTCAGGAGCTCTTGACGTCATAGACACAGTGTCGACCTTGAAATCTTTTAAATAAGAGCCGTTAATTCCGAAATTTACTCGACCAATGGCCACTGTGACGTTGATTGTTTAGTATTTAAGTCGAGCGCAATGTTTGGACAACTTTGAAAGCTTACTGCGAGCTTAACCAGTGGGCTTACAATGGCTCAATGACTGCTCGGAGTCTGGTCAGGAGCTCTTGACGTCATAGACACAGTGTCGACCTTGAAATCTTTTAAATAAGAGCCGTTAATTCCGAAATTTACTCGACCAATGGCCGCTGTGACGTTGAATGTAGTATTTAAGTCGAGCGCAATGTTTGGACAACTTTGAAAGCTTACTGCGAGCTTAACCAGTGGGCTTACAATGGCTCAATGACTGCTCGGAGTCTGGTCAGGAGCTCTTGACGTCATAGACACAGTGTCGACCTTGAAATCTTTTAAATAAGAGCCGTTAATTCCGAAATTTACTCGACCAATGGCCGCTGTGACGTTGAATGTTTAGTATTTAAGTCGAGCGCAATGTTTGGACAACTTTGAAAGCTTACTGCGAGCTTAACCAGTGGGCTTACAATGGCTCAATGACTGCTCGGAGTCTGGTCAGGAGCTCTTGACGTCATAGACACAGTGTCGACCTTGAAATCTTTTAAATAAGAGCCGTTAATTCCGAAATTTACTCGACCAATGGCCGCTGTGACGTTGATTGTTTAGTATTTAAGTCGAGCGCAATGTTTGGACAACTTTGAAAGCTTACTGCGAGCTTAACCAGTGGGCTTACAATGGCTCAATGACTGCTCGGAGTCTGGTCAGGAGCTCTTGACGTCATAGACACAGTGTCGACCTTGAAATCTTTTAAATAAGAGCCGTTAATTCCGAAATTTAGTCGACCAATGGCCGCTGTGACGTTGATTGTTTAGTATTTAAGTCGAGCGCAATGTTTGGACAACTTTGAAAGCTTACTGCGAGCTTAACCAGTGGGCTTACAATGGCTCAATGACTGCTCGGAGTCTGGTCAGGAGCTCTTGACGTCATAGACACAGTGTCGACCTTGAAATCTTTTAAATAAGAGCCGTTAATTCCGAAATTTACTCGACCAATGGCCACTGTGACGTTGATTGTTTAGTATTTAAGTCGAGCGCAATGTTTGGACAACTTTGAAAGCTTACTGCGAGCTTAACCAGTGGGCTTACAATGGCTCAATGACTGCTCGGAGTCTGGTCAGGAGCTCTTGACGTCATAGACACAGTGTCGACCTTGAAATCTTTTAAATAAGAGCCGTTAATTCCGAAATTTACTCGACCAATGGCCGCTGTGACGTTGAATGTTGTATTTAAGTCGAGCGCAATGTTTGGACAACTTTGAAAGCTTACTGCGAGCTTAACCAGTGGGCTTACAATGGCTCA
This sequence comes from Montipora capricornis, assembly GCF_036669925.1. Taxonomy (NCBI): domain Eukaryota; kingdom Metazoa; phylum Cnidaria; class Anthozoa; order Scleractinia; family Acroporidae; genus Montipora; species Montipora capricornis. The sequence goes on along the minus strand of NW_027180096.1, from coordinate 14,591 downwards.
ATGACTGCTCGGAGTCTGGTCAGGAGCTCTTGACGTCATAGACACAGTGTCGACCTTGAAATCTTTTAAATAAGAGCCGTTAATTCCGAAATTTACTCGACCAATGGCCACTGTGACGTTGATTGTTTAGTATTTAAGTCGAGCGCAATGTTTGGACAACTTTGAAAGCTTACTGCGAGCTTAACCAGTGGGCTTACAATGGCTCAATGACTGCTCGGAGTCTGGTCAGGAGCTCTTGACGTCATAGACACAGTGTCGACCTTGAAATCTTTTAAATAAGAGCCGTTAATTCCGAAATTTACTCGACCAATGGCCGCTGTGACGTTGAATGTAGTATTTAAGTCGAGCGCAATGTTTGGACAACTTTGAAAGCTTACTGCGAGCTTAACCAGTGGGCTTACAATGGCTCAATGACTGCTCGGAGTCTGGTCAGGAGCTCTTGACGTCATAGACACAGTGTCGACCTTGAAATCTTTTAAATAAGAGCCGTTAATTCCGAAATTTACTCGACCAATGGCCGCTGTGACGTTGAATGTAGTATTTAAGTCGAGCGCAATGTTTGGACAACTTTGAAAGCTTACTGCGAGCTTAACCAGTGGGCTTACAATGGCTCAATGACTGCTCGGACTCTGGTCAGGAGCTCTTGACGTCATAGACACAGTGTCGACCTTGAAATCTTTTAAATAAGAGCCGTTAATTCCGAAATTTACTCGACCAATGGCCACTGTGACGTTGATTGTTTAGTATTTAAGTCGAGCGCAATGTTTGGACAACTTTGAAAGCTTACTGCGAGCTTAACCAGTGGGCTTACAATGGCTCAATGACTGCTCGGAGTCTGGTCAGGAGCTCTTGACGTCATAGACACAGTGTCGACCTTGAAATCTTTTAAATAAGAGCCGTTAATTCCGAAATTTACTCGACCAATGGCCGCTGTGACGTTGATTGTTTAGTATTTAAGTCGAGCGCAATGTTTGGACAACTTTGAAAGCTTACTGCGAGCTTAACCAGTGGGCTTACAATGGCTCAATGACTGCTCGGAGTCTGGTCAGGAGCTCTTGACGTCATAGACACAGTGTCGACCTTGAAATCTTTTAAATAAGAGCCGTTAATTCCGAAATTTACTCGACCAATGGCCGCTGTGACGTTGATTGTTTAGTATTTAAGTCGAGCGCAATGTTTGGACAACTTTGAAAGCTTACTGCGAGCTTAACCAGTGGGCTTACAATGGCTCAATGACTGCTCGGAGTCTGGTCAGGAGCTCTTGACGTCATAGACACAGTGTCGACCTTGAAATCTTTTAAATAAGAGCCGTTAATTCCGAAATTTACTCGACCAATGGCCGCTGTGACGTTGAATGTTGTATTTAAGTCGAGCGCAATGTTTGGACAACTTTGAAAGCTTACTGCGAGCTTAACCAGTGGGCTTACAATGGCTCAATGACTGCTCGGAGTCTGGTCAGGAGCTCTTGACGTCATAGACACAGTGTCGACCTTGAAATCTTTTAAATAAGAGCCGTTAATTCCGAAATTTAGTCGACCAATGGCCGCTGTGACGTTGATTGTTTAGTATTTAAGTCGAGCGCAATGTTTGGACAACTTTGAAAGCTTACTGCGAGCTTAACCAGTGGGCTTACAATGGCTCAATGACTGCTCGGAGTCTGGTCAGGAGCTCTTGACGTCATAGACACAGTGTCGACCTTGAAATCTTTTAAATAAGAGCCGTTAATTCCGAAATTTACTCGACCAATGGCCACTGTGACGTTGATTGTTTAGTATTTAAGTCGAGCGCAATGTTTGGACAACTTTGAAAGCTTACTGCGAGCTTAACCAGTGGGCTTACAATGGCTCAATGACTGCTCGGAGTCTGGTCAGGAGCTCTTGACGTCATAGACACAGTGTCGACCTTGAAATCTTTTAAATAAGAGCCGTTAATTCCGAAATTTACTCGACCAATGGCCGCTGTGACGTTGAATGTAGTATTTAAGTCGAGCGCAATGTTTGGACAACTTTGAAAGCTTACTGCGAGCTTAACCAGTGGGCTTACAATGGCTCAATGACTGCTCGGAGTCTGGTCAGGAGCTCTTGACGTCATAGACACAGTGTCGACCTTGAAATCTTTTAAATAAGAGCCGTTAATTCCGAAATTTACTCGACCAATGGCCGCTGTGACGTTGATTGTTTAGTATTTAAGTCGAGCGCAATGTTTGGACAACTTTGAAAGCTTACTGCGAGCTTAACCAGTGGGCTTACAATGGCTCAATGACTGCTCGGAGTCTGGTCAGGAGCTCTTGACGTCATAGACACAGTGTCGACCTTGAAATCTTTTAAATAAGAGCCGTTAATTCCGAAATTTAGTCGACCAATGGCCGCTGTGACGTTGATTGTAGTATTTAAGTCGAGCGCAATGTTTGGACAACTTTGAAAGCTTACTGCGAGCTTAACCAGTGGGCTTACAATGGCTCAATGACTGCTCGGAGTCTGGTCAGGAGCTCTTGACGTCATAGACACAGTGTCGACCTTGAAATCTTTTAAATAAGAGCCGTTAATTCCGAAATTTACTCGACCAATGGCCACTGTGACGTTGATTGTTTAGTATTTAAGTCGAGCGCAATGTTTGGACAACTTTGAAAGCTTACTGCGAGCTTAACCAGTGGGCTTACAATGGCTCAATGACTGCTCGGAGTCTGGTCAGGAGCTCTTGACGTCATAGACACAGTGTCGACCTTGAAATCTTTTAAATAAGAGCCGTTAATTCCGAAATTTACTCGACCAATGGCCGCTGTGACGTTGAATGTAGTATTTAAGTCGAGCGCAATGTTTGGACAACTTTGAAAGCTTACTGCGAGCTTAACCAGTGGGCTTACAATGGCTCAATGACTGCTCGGAGTCTGGTCAGGAGCTCTTGACGTCATAGACACAGTGTCGACCTTGAAATCTTTTAAATAAGAGCCGTTAATTCCGAAATTTACTCGACCAATGGCCGCTGTGACGTTGATTGTTTAGTATTTAAGTCGAGCGCAATGTTTGGACAACTTTGAAAGCTTACTGCGAGCTTAACCAGTGGGCTTACAATGGCTCAATGACTGCTCGGAGTCTGGTCAGGAGCTCTTGACGTCATAGACACAGTGTCGACCTTGAAATCTTTTAAATAAGAGCCGTTAATTCCGAAATTTACTCGACCAATGGCCGCTGTGACGTTGATTGTAGTATTTAAGTCGAGCGCAATGTTTGGACAACTTTGAAAGCTTACTGCGAGCTTAACCAGTGGGCTTACAATGGCTCAATGACTGCTCGGAGTCTGGTCAGGAGCTCTTGACGTCATAGACACAGTGTCGACCTTGAAATCTTTTAAATAAGAGCCGTTAATTCCGAAATTTACTCGACCAATGGCCGCTGTGACGTTGATTGTTTAGTATTTAAGTCGAGCGCAATGTTTGGACAACTTTGAAAGCTTACTGCGAGCTTAACCAGTGGGCTTACAATGGCTCAATGACTGCTCGGAGTCTGGTCAGGAGCTCTTGACGTCATAGACACAGTGTCGACCTTGAAATCTTTTAAATAAGAGCCGTTAATTCCGAAATTTACTCGACCAATGGCCGCTGTGACGTTGAATGTAGTATTTAAGTCGAGCGCAATGTTTGGACAACTTTGAAAGCTTACTGCGAGCTTAACCAGTGGGCTTACAATGGCTCAATGACTGCTCGGAGTCTGGTCAGGAGCTCTTGACGTCATAGACACAGTGTCGACCTTGAAATCTTTTAAATAAGAGCCGTTAATTCCGAAATTTACTCGACCAATGGCCGCTGTGACGTTGATTGTTTAGTATTTAAGTCGAGCGCAATGTTTGGACAACTTTGAAAGCTTACTGCGAGCTTAACCAGTGGGCTTACAATGGCTCAATGACTGCTCGGAGTCTGGTCAGGAGCTCTTGACGTCATAGACACAGTGTCGACCTTGAAATCTTTTAAATAAGAGCCGTTAATTCCGAAATTTAGTCGACCAATGGCCGCTGTGACGTTGATTGTTTAGTATTTAAGTCGAGCGCAATGTTTGGACAACTTTGAAAGCTTACTGCGAGCTTAACCAGTGGGCTTACAATGGCTCAATGACTGCTCGGAGTCTGGTCAGGAGCTCTTGACGTCATAGACACAGTGTCGACCTTGAAATCTTTTAAATAAGAGCCGTTAATTCCGAAATTTACTCGACCAATGGCCACTGTGACGTTGATTGTTTAGTATTTAAGTCGAGCGCAATGTTTGGACAACTTTGAAAGCTTACTGCGAGCTTAACCAGTGGGCTTACAATGGCTCAATGACTGCTCGGAGTCTGGTCAGGAGCTCTTGACGTCATAGACACAGTGTCGACCTTGAAATCTTTTAAATAAGAGCCGTTAATTCCGAAATTTAGTCGACCAATGGCCGCTGTGACGTTGAATGTAGTATTTAAGTCGAGCGCAATGTTTGGACAACTTTGAAAGCTTACTGCGAGCTTAACCAGTGGGCTTACAATGGCTCAATGACTGCTCGGAGTCTGGTCAGGAGCTCTTGACGTCATAGACACAGTGTCGACCTTGAAATCTTTTAAATAAGAGCCGTTAATTCCGAAATTTAGTCGACCAATGGCCGCTGTGACGTTGATTGTTTAGTATTTAAGTCGAGCGCAATGTTTGGACAACTTTGAAAGCTTACTGCGAGCTTAACCAGTGGGCTTACAATGGCTCAATGACTGCTCGGAGTCTGGTCAGGAGCTCTTGACGTCATAGACACAGTGTCGACCTTGAAATCTTTTAAATAAGAGCCGTTAATTCCGAAATTTAGTCGACCAATGGCCGCTGTGACGTTGATTGTTTAGTATTTAAGTCGAGCGCAATGTTTGGACAACTTTGAAAGCTTACTGCGAGCTTAACCAGTGGGCTTACAATGGCTCAATGACTGCTCGGAGTCTGGTCAGGAGCTCTTGACGTCATAGACACAGTGTCGACCTTGAAATCTTTTAAATAAGAGCCGTTAATTCCGAAATTTACTCGACCAATGGCCACTGTGACGTTGATTGTTTAGTATTTAAGTCGAGCGCAATGTTTGGACAACTTTGAAAGCTTACTGCGAGCTTAACCAGTGGGCTTACAATGGCTCAATGACTGCTCGGAGTCTGGTCAGGAGCTCTTGACGTCATAGACACAGTGTCGACCTTGAAATCTTTTAAATAAGAGCCGTTAATTCCGAAATTTACTCGACCAATGGCCGCTGTGACGTTGAATGTAGTATTTAAGTCGAGCGCAATGTTTGGACAACTTTGAAAGCTTACTGCGAGCTTAACCAGTGGGCTTACAATGGCTCAATGACTGCTCGGAGTCTGGTCAGGAGCTCTTGACGTCATAGACACAGTGTCGACCTTGAAATCTTTTAAATAAGAGCCGTTAATTCCGAAATTTACTCGACCAATGGCCGCTGTGACGTTGATTGTTTAGTATTTAAGTCGAGCGCAATGTTTGGACAACTTTGAAAGCTTACTGCGAGCTTAACCAGTGGGCTTACAATGGCTCAATGACTGCTCGGAGTCTGGTCAGGAGCTCTTGACGTCATAGACACAGTGTCGACCTTGAAATCTTTTAAATAAGAGCCGTTAATTCCGAAATTTACTCGACCAATGGCCGCTGTGACGTTGAATGTAGTATTTAAGTCGAGCGCAATGTTTGGACAACTTTGAAAGCTTACTGCGAGCTTAACCAGTGGGCTTACAATGGCTCAATGACTGCTCGGAGTCTGGTCAGGAGCTCTTGACGTCATAGACACAGTGTCGACCTTGAAATCTTTTAAATAAGAGCCGTTAATTCCGAAATTTACTCGACCAATGGCCGCTGTGACGTTGACTTTAGTATTTAAGTCGAGCGCAATGTTTGGACAACTTTGAAAGCTTACTGCGAGCTTAACCAGTGGGCTTACAATGGCTCAATGACTGCTCGGACTCTGGTCAGGAGCTCTTGACGTCATAGACACAGTGTCGACCTTGAAATCTTTTAAATAAGAGCCGTTAATTCCGAAATTTACTCGACCAATGGCCACTGTGACGTTGATTGTTTAGTATTTAAGTCGAGCGCAATGTTTGGACAACTTTGAAAGCTTACTGCGAGCTTAACCAGTGGGCTTACAATGGCTCAATGACTGCTCGGAGTCTGGTCAGGAGCTCTTGACGTCATAGACACAGTGTCGACCTTGAAATCTTTTAAATAAGAGCCGTTAATTCCGAAATTTACTCGACCAATGGCCGCTGTGACGTTGAATGTAGTATTTAAGTCGAGCGCAATGTTTGGACAACTTTGAAAGCTTACTGCGAGCTTAACCAGTGGGCTTACAATGGCTCAATGACTGCTCGGAGTCTGGTCAGGAGCTCTTGACGTCATAGACACAGTGTCGACCTTGAAATCTTTTAAATAAGAGCCGTTAATTCCGAAATTTACTCGACCAATGGCCACTGTGACGTTGATTGTTTAGTATTTAAGTCGAGCGCAATGTTTGGACAACTTTGAAAGCTTACTGCGAGCTTAACCAGTGGGCTTACAATGGCTCAATGACTGCTCGGAGTCTGGTCAGGAGCTCTTGACGTCATAGACACAGTGTCGACCTTGAAATCTTTTAAATAAGAGCCGTTAATTCCGAAATTTACTCGACCAATGGCCGCTGTGACGTTGAATGTAGTATTTAAGTCGAGCGCAATGTTTGGACAACTTTGAAAGCTTACTGCGAGCTTAACCAGTGGGCTTACAATGGCTCAATGACTGCTCGGACTCTGGTCAGGAGCTCTTGACGTCATAGACACAGTGTCGACCTTGAAATCTTTTAAATAAGAGCCGTTAATTCCGAAATTTAGTCGACCAATGGCCGCTGTGACGTTGATTGTTTAGTATTTAAGTCGAGCGCAATGTTTGGACAACTTTGAAAGCTTACTGCGAGCTTAACCAGTGGGCTTACAATGGCTCAATGACTGCTCGGAGTCTGGTCAGGAGCTCTTGACGTCATAGACACAGTGTCGACCTTGAAATCTTTTAAATAAGAGCCGTTAATTCCGAAATTTAGTCGACCAATGGCCGCTGTGACGTTGAATGTAGTATTTAAGTCGAGCGCAATGTTTGGACAACTTTGAAAGCTTACTGCGAGCTTAACCAGTGGGCTTACAATGGCTCAATGACTGCTCGGAGTCTGGTCAGGAGCTCTTGACGTCATAGACACAGTGTCGACCTTGAAATCTTTTAAATAAGAGCCGTTAATTCCGAAATTTAGTCGACCAATGGCCGCTGTGACGTTGATTGTTTAGTATTTAAGTCGAGCGCAATGTTTGGACAACTTTGAAAGCTTACTGCGAGCTTAACCAGTGGGCTTACAATGGCTCAATGACTGCTCGGAGTCTGGTCAGGAGCTCTTGACGTCATAGACACAGTGTCGACCTTGAAATCTTTTAAATAAGAGCCGTTAATTCCGAAATTTACTCGACCAATGGCCACTGTGACGTTGATTGTTTAGTATTTAAGTCGAGCGCAATGTTTGGACAACTTTGAAAGCTTACTGCGAGCTTAACCAGTGGGCTTACAATGGCTCAATGACTGCTCGGAGTCTGGTCAGGAGCTCTTGACGTCATAGACACAGTGTCGACCTTGAAATCTTTTAAATAAGAGCCGTTAATTCCGAAATTTACTCGACCAATGGCCGCTGTGACGTTGAATGTAGTATTTAAGTCGAGCGCAATGTTTGGACAACTTTGAAAGCTTACTGCGAGCTTAACCAGTGGGCTTACAATGGCTCAATGACTGCTCGGACTCTGGTCAGGAGCTCTTGACGTCATAGACACAGTGTCGACCTTGAAATCTTTTAAATAAGAGCCGTTAATTCCGAAATTTACTCGACCAATGGCCACTGTGACGTTGATTGTTTAGTATTTAAGTCGAGCGCAATGTTTGGACAACTTTGAAAGCTTACTGCGAGCTTAACCAGTGGGCTTACAATGGCTCAATGACTGCTCGGAGTCTGGTCAGGAGCTCTTGACGTCATAGACACAGTGTCGACCTTGAAATCTTTTAAATAAGAGCCGTTAATTCCGAAATTTAGTCGACCAATGGCCGCTGTGACGTTGATTGTTTAGTATTTAAGTCGAGCGCAATGTTTGGACAACTTTGAAAGCTTACTGCGAGCTTAACCAGTGGGCTTACAATGGCTCAATGACTGCTCGGAGTCTGGTCAGGAGCTCTTGACGTCATAGACACAGTGTCGACCTTGAAATCTTTTAAATAAGAGCCGTTAATTCCGAAATTTAGTCGACCAATGGCCGCTGTGACGTTGATTGTTTAGTTTAGTACAAGCGTTTAAGACTAATCTTTTGTCGTGCAGTTTTCCCTCATCCTTTTCCTGGGCTTGGGACCAGCAAGACTGGTTATTAACTAACCAGCTCGGCGGATTTAAAAACTGGTGCCAAATTATTGCCTTTTTGAATAGCTCTGAGCAAAACAGCTCTTGTTTCACCTGTGAAACCTTTTCTTGTTCTGCACACAGGAATTTTTTTTTCTGATATATTTTGAAAGATTACCTCTTTCAATACATCTGAGCAAATCAGCTCTTTTTTCACCTATCAAACTCGTTTGAGTCTCCAGATAGGAATTTTGGTACCAGCAAATCTACTGGTACTACACCGACCAAATTTGTGGCCGGAATTTCTGATATTTGTCTATCTGTGAAGTCATTGCAAGTATCTGCAGTTTTTTCACTTTAACTATTGATGAGTTTAATGAATTCTATTCTTATTTTTGAGGCACCTCAAGACTACCAATTGAAAGCAGTCCAGATGTAAAACCTTCAAAGTACGGATTAAAACCCGTCAATGCTTAGACGGCCAGTGCAGCAATTGCATGCTCGGCATCTCTGAGTGTCGGAGGGCATGATTGAAGGGCCAGTTTCATTCGTTGCAACTGATCATCAGAGAAGATCTTGTTCCAGTAGCGAGGGTCTTCAGTGTAGCAAACCATCAATTCCTCGTTTGCCCTTATGTATCTGTTGGATTTAATCCAAACTTCCCCATTTCGTTTCGCAAACTTACAGTTCACACGATCAGCTATAATCTTGGCAAACTTAGATCTCACCAAGGCTAATGGGAACGCACCGTCATTACAAATACGACCAAGTCCTGTCTCAAATTCGTTTTCTGCGCCGTCTACGTCAACAGTGGCACCTTCTCCCTGGACAGTGATGAGATATTCACCTTGTCTGTGCGGATGGAAACGACGCACTGGCGCTGTGGGTGCGTAAGCACAGACAAACGTGTCTGGTTGAATTGGCTTTACTGTAAACAAGCCATCACCGGTTGATTGACCACCTATTCCAATGCATCTACTACGCCTTACTTGCAAATGACCTTCTGCCGTATGCACAGGAGTGTAATGGCTCCTTGTACAGTTTTTGTCAATGTCAATGAAGAATCCATACACCGGACTTCTGGCACTGCGATATTGGGCAACATGATCTCTTGCCTTCGATCTCGTGAAAGAAAATACTTTCTGCTTCATTGCTCGCTCGTGCCACGGAAGGAGACCACTGATTGTGCCATCTTGGCTCATATACAAGTCTGGGTATCCTTTATTCCGCAAACGGTCAACATTCACCGCGGCAAATGGCGACAAAATCACATCGTCAGATGTGTCAACCTCAATTCCAATCACGTGATTCCTAGTCAAACCACAGTACAAAGGACCAATCTGATTTTCTCTTGCTACGCGTTGAAGTTTAAGCATTCCTTTGTCCTGGCAAAATCGTGTGAAGACGTGGGAATTTCCACTTAAAACTAGCAAGGCATTTAACCTGAGGTAAAAGGGACTAGCTACAGTTGCCAGTCTGGGATCAAAAGGAGACATCAAGACTGCCTTTTCATGTGCATCAAGGCCATCACATTTCTGGATTATAGCATCAAGAATGCGTAACTCGTGCTGTGAAGGACTCGTCAGAAATTTAAACCAAAATTCTTTCAAGGGCCTTCCGTAGTGATCTTTTGGCTCAAGTTTCCCAATTCGGGGAAGCTCATAGTGGAAATGCGCGCTGCCCTTACGAACGAAAAGATCTAGAAAGAACTGCATACCTAGCAGAGACGAATGCCCTTTAAACTGGTGGAGAACCTGGTTCGTCGCTTCGTCTCTTACGTAATGAACAGCAAACAGTTCCGGCGCATCAATTCGGTTTAATCTGGTGTACGTTGCGTTTTCGAGGGGTCTATCAGAAGAAGGATTCACTCCAAAACTAATGCCATCACCATCATTTACCACAACAGACTCGATGTTTATGGGCGCAGACAAAAGGAGATTTCTTCCAGCTGGAACAGAGTTCTCATACGCGCTTTGATCGAGAAATGTGTTGTGTAACTTGTCACTAACATTGCATTCATGGTGAATCTTATCTGGGACATTATCTAACGCATTCCTTACATCCTTGTTGGCAAGATGACTCACAGGTTCATTCGAAAACGCCAGAATTGGAAAACGGGCGAGATTACGATGAACAAGCATAGCCTCCTGCATGGAAGTCGACGATATCCCAACATTAACTTCTTCGTCTAAAATCTCGGTTAATCTTGGCCTTTTACTTTGTGGGTTTTCGTCATCGTCATCTTCTTCTGGCAAGCTTGGGAATGTCTTCAGTGCTTCACAGAGCACTTTCCCCACTTCTGCGGTTTGTTGTAAAGACAGCTGAAATTTTTGCTGTATAGCGAACCGCAACTTTTGGATAACCTATTTCAAGATAAATAACATGTTTTTAAGGGAGATGACTGGATAGGTATTCCAGAGAGAATGTATGCTAAATTTTGAGGGATAATAACTGAACTTAGAACTGCCATCATAAATTGAATTATATAATTTTTAACGCGAAATAATAACCATAGCAATGCAATGACGTAAATGTATACACATTTCAAATGCTCATACCTCTGGCTCAGCTATTTCCGCATTGTCCTCTTCATCAATTTCTCGGACATATCGCGATAGCTGAGCAGCCTCGTCATCTGAAAACCTTATGACACCATCAGGACACATTCCAGCATTAAAACTGCAGCCATTGAAATATTGTAACATAAACCTGGCTTTTTCAAGATTGTTTTGGTAAGCGCGGAGATTCTGTACCAGGTATCTCAGGTGTCTATTTGGTGGGTTTTCCCCGAGCTTGGTCATCACGAACTTGACTTTCCTGAGAAGCAGGTAGTGGTCCGTCGTTCAAGTCATTGGCCCTTGGCCTATTCCTGCCCCTCAACTTGCTCTGAACGCGCCGGGTACGCCGTTGAACAACCCTTCTCCTGAGTTGATTCTGACCACTCGTGGATGCTTCTTGACTAATTTCTGCATCATAAGCAGGACCGTGATTAGCCTGATCTTCTCCCACACGGTCAGCCTCAGGGATTAAATGATCATCTTCATGACTCGATTGACCATGTTCATAAGCAGGACCGTGATTGGCCTGATCTTCTCCCATACGGTCAGCCTCAGGGATTAAATGATCATCTTCATGACTCGATTGACCATGTTCACTACCTACATTGACAGAGACGCATCCATTAAGACAGAAAAAAAAAAGATCAATGTACTATCAAGGTTTCTTATTCTTAGTTTATATTTAACACCTCCAAGCCTCTTCTCGGGGGCACTTAAACTAGTTAGGCCTGGCCACAAATATCACGATGTTTTTTACTTTACAAGCTCTCGAGATATTAGATAATCGCGAGATAATTTCCCCTTTCTTGTTCATCCGAGCCAGCAACCGAACTACCCAGCGCCCAAATTGACCAGCGGAATTACTTTTCAATAATGTATCCCACACTTACGATAGATGCCAGTTTCAAAATGGAGGATAGAGCGACTTTCATATGACCTTGAAAAATAACGAAAAACAGAACGTAAACAAAAATGCAAAGCATTTCATTGGCTCATCGAACAAAAACAAACGAGCGCGAATTTTCATTGGCTGAGCGAACGCGGATGCAAACAACGTCATTTCTCCATGGAACTTTCTGGAAGGTTAGGCTTTGACGTCATTCGAAATGCAGTAATGTGATTGGCCAATCGAACTGTTTACTGCCCATATTAGGAGTTTCCTTGGCGGGAATAAGAGAAGCTTTGTTTTAATCTTGCCAAACATTGGTTCGTGAAACAAATAGCGAACACTTTGTCAAGGTCATACGACAGTCGCACTATGGATAATGAGACCCTAGAAAACCGTCAACTCAACAAGAGATATTGGGAAATATATAGGGCAGTCCGTGAGATATTACTAAGGGCATTTTACGAGATACTAAAAGCTTTTGCCCACAATTTGCGGAAACATATTTGGGCGGTTTTTGCGAAAGTTTGTGAACAGGACTAAGACCAGTTCGCCAGTGACCTTGTTCCTCGCGAAACTTAAATAACATTTTACCAAGCTCGTATTCTATTCTGTTTTGACTACTGTAGTGAATTGTGGGACAATCACAGATCTATTTTTCTCAAGCAACATATTTGTCCAAAGACCTCTAACTGAGACTGCCACGAAAGGCAAGTAGTTAGTGTGGTGAGGTACTTGTCTAAGAAGTCAGTATTTCTTCGTTAAATAAAGTTTGGAAAAGCCAATACAATAATGCTTTTCATACTTGCTTTGTGTGGTTACACCCTTTTATTTATAAAACCGTTGAAGCGAAACTTTAGATTGAAAGTTCACTTTTGCAGTTGCTTTGAAAGGAGAAAAATTGGCCATTCTCTACTTTATCATTCCTCATAATACACTTAATGTTTGTTTGGCCCCCAAATTTTGCATAAAGAATTGTTTTGAAACACGAACGAGCAATTGTTAATAAGACCAGTCAATTTGGTTTTCCACATCAGAGTTGTTCTATAAACTGCGGTCAAATTAGTTGTAGTTACAATTCTCTTTTCAATTCTCTTTTGATGATACGTCGATGTCCAGGAAACCAACACTTAGCATACCAACGAACGATCTTGAAAGAACAATTTAAATTCGAACGTAAACCCAAAGTCGGGGAGATTCATTTGTGCTTCTACAGTAACATCAAGTCAATACTAATATGACCATACCTTGCATTACTCCAGAGGTGGCAGGCAAGCTGTTTACAGGCGAGGAAGTATTTGAACTTCTTTCCGCTTGTGGTGTAATTCCTGCACTAACAGCAATTTCCCGAATAGTCATCGTGCAGTTTTCAACAAACCGTTTGAATATTCGGTGGTAAATTCGACAATGAAGATAATACGTCTTCATTGCTCATAAGTTGAAGGATTAATCGCTTTGGAATATTAACGTAATCCTCCATTGCACCGATATTTGCAAAACGTCCGTTAAATACGTCGGTTGGAAATCTCTCGGAAAAGACTGGTAATTAAATATGAATGGCGGGAAGTTGTGCGTTCGACTGGGACTTCCGGATCTAGATCTTCGGATTTCCAATCGAACGCAAAATCTGAAATCGATTTTGTCGTAGATTTCACCATTTGGAATTTATGTTCGGAAGGGTTTTAATGAGTGAAAACCGCCACAACTTTTGCTTTCGAATGGAAATACGAGGACCAAATTCAGGATTCCCAATCAAACGCACCTTATTGGGTAACATTAACATCTAAAAAGAAAGAAGTTATAAAGTCATGCGATAACAGCTTTGTAACGAATATCTAAGACTTTTAAAACTCTCCATTACAAGGACTTTCATGTACCATGAACGTGTACACTGAACAGAAAGTGTCGTATTTGAGTATGTCTCTGAGAAATTAAAAAACACCAATGCATTGAGGTAGGCGGGCTTGGTACCTTTGAAAAACAGTAATCGCTGCGTTTCTTCTTCTTTTCCCGTCCAACAGGGCGGTTATATGAAAGTATAAGTTATGCAATAATGAATAAATAAATGTGACACAGTGTCGGTGTGTGTGATCTCGCAGCTCGCAAAGCATTTTTCTCGCACCAGTAAATCATTCTTCCATATCATCATTGAGGACGCCAACAGATCACTCGCTTGGGTATTTTTTTTGTTTGAAATCACTTTTCCGCAATGGAACACCAAATGCCTTGCTCCTCCAGTGCTGCAGATAACTCGTCAGTTCATCTAATCAATCGAAATCGTGGACGATTTCCGGTATTACCCGTCCCGCCCGAACAAGAAAACTTGGAAGAACCACTCGTTGACAGCTATACTTCGAAGGAACAAGAAGCGACCAACGTGAGCCTAACCCGATCCGAAGAGTTCAACGACGTCAGTGAGGGTGAAATTCACGCGGAATCTACCCCGAATTCAGCACCAGGATCGGGAACAAGCGCAAAACCCCTTATTTCCGTCAAATTCGATGAGCTACCGAGACAGTCCGAAAATTTTGGCTTCCGTAAAGAAATTCTTTACCCAGACAGTTAACTTTGAAAGAGAGAAAGCACCGGTGGCCCTTTCCACTTTACGACAAGGCTCAGAGAGAATGCTTTGTCAGTATCTTTGGTTTTTTTGGCTTTAATTTCCACGTTTACATTAAGTGATGACCGATATTTGGGTGACGCTACCAGTCTAGTTAACCAACGCACTCTTTTTTTATTCTTTGCAGGCTTC